>NC_084995.1:28817553-29117553 GCF_963854185.1 Sardina pilchardus | reverse complement strand
TTGACATAGCCAAAAACTCAAGGCTAACGGAATACTGTTTGCGAACGTTCGCCAATGTTCGCCTAAGTTCGGTGAACTTGAACGCACCACTGGATTGTGTCACAAAACAGCTCAACTTTGTATTTATGGAAGCCAATAGAATTTCTGTGATGGTTTACTGTTTGTTCAGTAGTTAAATTATAACTTGACATAGCCAAAAACTCAAGGCTAACGGAATACTGTTTGCGAACGTTCGCCAATGTTCGCCTAAGTTCGGTGAACTTGAACGCACCACTGGATTATGTCACTAAACAGCTCAACTTTCTATTTATGGAAGCCAATAGAATTTCTGTGATGGTTTACTGTTTGTTCAGTAGTTAAATTATAACTTGATATAGCTAAAAGCAACTAGAAAAAAGGGCTCTTCATGATGATTAAACATATTTCTGCTGAACATATTGTGTATGAAGATTAAGATTCACACGTCCAGGCAAGGTGAAGGTTGCTACTTTTTATCAGCTTACAAGGTCGGGAAAACCCAGTTTCACTCCAAGAATCACGTCAACGATTGCAATTGTCTGGGTGGAGACTCCAAGCTGCTGTAATATTGCACAATGCTTACATAAAAGGGCAAATAAAAACATTAGCCAAACTGAACTTCCTTCTAAGTCAGCTTTTATTTGAATGACAATGTGGAGCTCTCAGACAAAGTGTGGTAAGATGCATATTTTAAATTAAAATTAGAAGAGGAAAATGTATGACAGACTGTATGTCTATGCACATGGGCCCAACCCTTTGCATGTGAGGTCAGTGTCTGTGTAGAAGTTTGACTGCCATATGTGGAATTTTTCCGAACATTTTGTCTGGTCTCTGGGCATGAAGATGATAGGAATCTAGTTCGGAAACTTGCCCAGATTTGACATGTTTCTTATCCAAGAGAGCAAACACCTTGAGGCCATTGTGGGTGGTAAGCAGGTAAACAACTGACTGTGAAAAGGGGTGTGGCCAGCACCTATAAATGAAAAAGCATGTGTGGAATTTCATTTATACTTCCAGCCACACATATAGAGAGCCACACGCCGACTACCCTGCCATGCTCTGCTCAGTCACCCAGTGGATTCTGTTATCCCTTGGAACCTTTGCCCTCTGTCCCTGCCTTATTAGGTGCAGTGCTCACAGGCAGCATGGAGAGGCACACATGACCCTCCAGCTAGACGCCCTGAAGGCCAGCATCCTGGGCTACCTGGGAATGGACCGGCCCCCGGAGCTCAGAGCCAGAGAGTCAAGGCAGGAGCTGGACAGGATGCTTGAGCAGTACAAGCAGATGCAGCAGCTGCTCGGGGGGAACTCCACTCTGGAGGAGACACGCACGCAGCACACGCACAGAGTCTCAACGAACATTCTCCCAGTCTCTGGTAAGCTTATATGCCTGTAAGTTTCAGTAGTACTGCCTCAGTTCTTATTCATAGTGTGCTTTGTGGCATACTAAAATGACTGCTTAAAACTCATGTGAAATGTTATGATGCAATTTTGAGAGCTGTTGCTGAGACTGGCTTGTCCACATTTTACTCAAGTTCTTTGTTTGACTGCGTGAGTCCTTTGTGAGTTATTTGAATGGACATCCAGTGACATTTCATTTGACTGAGGTATCCTGAAATAAACAATACACATCTACTGTATCTGAAACAACTGATGACTGATAGTTTCTAAGTAAAAAAATGGAAAGACTCTCGTTTGTGCTTATATGCTCTGAGCCCCCTGGTCAGTGCTCATGACAACAATCATATCGCACTTGAAACACATGGTGAAATAAACTGAACAACTTTATGTTTCCTTCCAGTGGTCCCAGTAAGTGTACAGAAGGGTGAACATCACCTGCATCCCAAGACTGCCTGGCACAGAGCAGACTTCCACAGAATGTCCTCTATCAGAAATGAGCTGACGCTGGTTCAGGCCAAGCTGAAACTTCACAATGCCGACCCTGGCTGCTCACATAATAAACAGAAAATTCAGATAAACATATATGAATACGAAGAGGGAAACACTCACCTCCGCCACGTGGAGAAATTTGTTATGAAAAGACGATTTTGCACCAGAAATGTGACACTAGACATGAGAGCTGCCATTGAAAGATGGAGGGTGCGTCCTAGAAATAGCACTTTAACCTTTTATATAGGTCTTACTATGGGACCAAGAACAGATCAGACTATACCTAAGATAGTGCTAGAGATGGACTTCATATCACATGGTGGAGAGGGCAAATCTAGGCAAGTCAGGTCTACAAAGGAAGAAGACTGCGAAGAGGAAAGCAAGTGCTGCCGGAAGTCGTTGAATGTGTCTTTCAAAGACATAGGCTGGTCGGACTGGGTCGTGGCACCCAGCAGTTACAAAATGTACTTTTGCGATGGCTCCTGCCCCCACAACTACAAGCCAGCCAGCATGCACACGTTGGTGAAGTCACGCATGCATCACATGACCAAAGGGGCCACGCCTCGACCGTGCTGTGTTCCGGCGGCCTATGAGCCCATGATCCTCATGCACTATGACAGTCGAGGAAAGTTGAAGCTCACACCTTTCAATGATTTGATCGCTAGCAAATGTCACTGTGCCTGACCCTGAGAGAGAGAAAAACATTTTATCCCCAAAATGCCGTACTGTAAACAAAGGACAAACAATGTAACCTGTTCTGTCATTTTTATTTTATTTTTATTTTTTGTTGTGATAGCTAGAACAATGTTATTGTTAACATACTTGTTATTTACCATTGATATCTTAACCATTGATAACTTTATTTATTGTTAATTTATTGCCTAAACCTATTATATTGTAACATTTGTTACTTAAACTTGTTACAAAAGAAAATGCATATTTTATATTTATAAGCCTTAACGTTACCGTATGTATTTTTTGTTCCTTCTCATTTCAAATAACATTTGTACAGTCTACATGAATAAAAAAAATACATTGTGCAATATTTCTGTATTCAAATGTGTGCTAAATTGCAAAAATATGTTGTATGTGAATTACAGTAACAACCAACAACAATCTCATATATAAACATTCTTAATTTATATTATATCTTAACGCTTCAGTTACGCACCTGGTGTATCTCCCCTGTTAGAATCTAGTCTGAGATGTATTTCAAAATACTTTACTAAAAATGTGACAATTTGTAAACTAATGAGGACATCATACTTTCATAGAGAACATTTGTGATGAAATGTGGATGAATGAACTAAAAGACAGAATCCAGTTTAAATACAATCCTGCTCTTCACACACACACACACACACACACACCACAAACACAAATACAGATTCTACTATTCATTTTTCAAAACTGAACATACATCCTAAATATTCTAGGTTGAGTCAGTTTTGAGCAATAAACCTTATACTCTGATAAGGTATTTCAAGGTCAGGGTGCACTGTACTTCTTAAAGATATAATATAGCAGCCTTGAAACCATTCACACTCTGGCCTTGACTTACACTCATAAAAATGTCATTGTCCTGTATGTTATTCTTGATATTTGATATTTTCTGATTAACACTTAAGGCTCTAGATGAAAAGGAACTATATTGTTAGAGAAGGCAGATATGGTCATATAATTGTAAGGAAAAAAACATCCGGCCACCTGCCCTATATTTTATGATACAATTCCGGAGCACGGCCATAAAAATACAAATGA
Organism: Sardina pilchardus; assembly: GCF_963854185.1. Taxonomy (NCBI): domain Eukaryota; kingdom Metazoa; phylum Chordata; class Actinopteri; order Clupeiformes; family Clupeidae; genus Sardina; species Sardina pilchardus. The sequence continues at coordinate 29,113,884 of NC_084995.1, read as the reverse complement.
TCCTCAAACGCAGGGTTATAACTAGTGATTCAAACTAACAAAGTTCACAATAAAGTTCACAGACAAAACTGAAAATGAAAAAAAAAAAAAAAAAACCCATCATAGCTCTTGGCAGATACGAAAAAGGGTGTGACAAATGTTCCAGTATACGGGAAAGATTGAAACAATCAATCAATATGCTGGCGCATACAAACAAGAAATTCAGCCATCCTCATGAAAGAGCTGTGTCCGGTACCTCCCTGACCTCTGTGCTTATACAGTGTACATCCTATGTGTCGCCAGACCGTAGAGATGATGTAAATGTCCTTAATCTTCAACTTTGAAAGGACCCGTTGCCACCCAAAGTATACAACTGGATGTGAATGTCATCATAAAGTACTATTAAACTGTTTTAAATAGTTCTCTCTGAGAGGGAGAGAGCAAACACAAAAGAGTTTGGTGAATTTCTGGGAATACTTCAATGAAAGCTGAATGATCACAACAATCCCTTCAAGGAAATGCAGTTGCCCTTTCAAACCAGATACAGCTTTAAAAAAGGGTCAAAGGTTTTTGTTGCCCACTCAAGATTGTCACTTTTTGGGTTTTGGGTGAGGTCAGGACCTCTTACAATAGGCTAGCTGCAGTGGTAAGAGTACCACTGTCTCTGTTAAGTTTCACAATGATGGCACAGAATATCCTCATTGTCTCAATGTCTTACAGGAAGAAGAAGTGAAATTACCATTTTCAGCTATTTTTAACCGCAAAAAAACCTTCCTTCATTTAAAGACAGATGTATTATGGTACAGTAGTGATTTCAAGTTGTGCTTTCTGAAAAACTCAAAGTGGGAAATGAAAAAGGACTGAGTAAAAAGGAATAGGAACATGTTGACATCTCTTTGAAAAATAACCTCTGAATAACCATTTTTCAAGCATCTGGCACAATGTAAACATCTTCCTCACTGTTGTCTGGCTGATTGTGGTAGTTGAAGGTGGGATCGTTGCTATAAATTGCGTCATGTTCTGAATCACACTGCACGTACAGGTCACCTGGTTCAGTGGAGCTGTTGGGAAAAAGAGGGCAGTCACCATGAGGTTACTCATGTTCTTTTCTGAACCCTCACAATGTCATATTGACGGGTCCACCAGTCATTCATCAAACACATGGCATACTGTATATAGGGCAACATGGGGTACACTGGACATTCCACGTGTCACCACAGTTACAACATAATTGGATAAACAATATCAACCACTCTAGTAATAAAAGTGAGTTATAAAAGAACTTATCTGTGAAAAAGAAAGTGTTTGTCATTGTGATATGGCAGCATCAAAAGCTTTTTACCTGTCCATGTTACTGTAATGCTTTGTTGCAGTGATATCTGAAGGCCTCTCACGAAAGTTTTCATATACTGGGCTCTCTGAGGTCTGATGAGAGCTTCTGTCAAAGCCTGTGTATCGGGAGTGTGCAGGTTTAGAATGTTGATCCTCCATGGTTTTGGGTTTATTTGAATGTATGTCATGTCTTGATTTCCTTCGCCGATAGTAGAAATATCCCATGCTTCCGATAACTACTGCCAACACCACAAAGAACAACGGCAAACCCACGGCAAGGCCACTAGATCCAGGTCCATTGGATAGTGTAGAATTGTTTGCGTTGAAGGTGTCATTTGAGGCCATCTGTAAATGGGGGAAGGGTTATATACACATTAATTTGACATTTTCTCATGGCTATCTGATCTCACGTGACGTTTTGAAAGACACAGTTTGTCATGTTAAATACTGTATGTTTCAGACATTTCATGTTTCTCTAACATTCCATGAAACTACTCAACAACTGCAAAGTACTGAAAGTGAGCAAAAGGGCCATACTATATGTCACTTACCATATCAGGCATGCATGTGGAATGTAAGATGTGCCCAGTGACTGTTACTTTTGACTTATAAAAGAGAGGAGGAAACATTTGCAGAAATGTCCCTTCTTATGCAAACTGTTCTCAAGTTCCCTTTTTAATGCAAAAAAAAAAAAAAAGATGATGGAGGCACGGGTGGGGGTGGGGTGGCTTCCAGCCGAATCAGTGAAACACTGATATGGCCTATATACTGATCACTGCACTGACACATGTATTCACTGTGATAATCATGTCTCTGCGTTGTTGACAGCTGCGTTGTTGACAGATCTTAAAGATTTACACATAAAAAAGTTTATTCACGATGAAAGTAAAACTGTCTCAGCCCTCTGACATGGTAACCCACAAGGGAAGTAGTGTGAAATTGTGATGGCCTCATCAAATCTATCCTCTCATTTCTTAAAAAAGACATACTAAAAACAGAAAAAAAAGAATAAACACTCACAGGAAAATCCTGTTGTCAAGCTTTTACATTCAAGCGTGTGACAACTGAGAAATCCTGACTCAGTCTCATAACAAGGGCTCTGAAACAGAACTGTTGAAACTACTCAGGCCATAGCCAACATTGATCATATACCTCCCCCTGCTGTTTTTCAGTCCTGAGAGTGGGATGCTGGAGCAAAATTGGCAATACAGCAAATTGGCAATACAGCAGTCAGATTTACGGCAGGCCACATTACAACCTGTTGTCTGAAGCATCGATGCTGGTATAACCTGCATTAAGGTCTGCATTTACAGTGCATATTCACCCCCCTAGGATGTTCCGTCTTTTATGCTTTTATGCTTAGTCTGTTTAATATGTCCTTTTTTTCACAATAATTTACAAAAAAACTCTCTGTAATGTCAAAGTGAAAGAAGCAGATTTCTACATTGTGATGTTGATCAATTAAAACTATAATGTAGAATAAGTGGTAGGTTACCAAGCAACTGACCCTAAATCAACAACAGTAGTCTAACAGTTAGCGAAATGGAGATGGCCTGAGTGCAGTGGATGTATAACATAAAGACAGCTGTGCCTGTCTGCCTGAGCTTATGCAATTGCTTATTTCCCCTTTTAGGCCTATATGTTTTAATTAATTAGCATTAGGCTACTGTCATTTGGACATTAAAGAGTTGCTCTGTGTAAATTATTGTAGAAAGGGCCTAATTAAATTGACATTATTATCTCAAAGTCATTTTAGCCTACAGTTTTTGCCCATTGCTGCCAATTCAGCCTGAAAAGCTTGCCCATTGTCAAGGTTGTTGGTCCAATTATGGCCAAAATTGGTAAGACGGGTCCCGTTTAATTTGAAAACAGAATTGTAGAAACATTTCTAGAAATAGCTGACATTGACATACCTCCCCCTGCTGTTTCTGCACTGAGAGTGAGCTCCTTTGGTTTTCAGGTAAGATTGTGGTAATTTAAATTTAAACTCATGCTTCCTCATAATCTGTGGTAGGCTAGGCCTAGTCTATACTCCCAATTCCAAACAGCGCATTATTTTATAGACTGACTAGGCCTATTAGGCTATTGACTCATGCAGATATCCACATGGAAATCTGCATGATAAGCATGACACTCGGTTTGCCTTAGGGTTACTGACGAGACGACAAAATAGGGCCAGGTCGAGGTTATAAGAGGCTGTAATCAAATTGAAGCAGCAAATTGAATGATCTCCATGGCAATTTTGAACATCTTGATTTTAGCAAGTTCATAGGCCTATATAGCCAGGCTACCTCTGGAATGAGATTGAAATGAAAGGTCACTGAAAATATAATGTTTAGCTCAATCCCAGATGCACCAAAAGTGTCAGGATTGCTAGCCACTAAAGACGTTTCCCCTCTTTTAAGGTGGTGAGGAGGTGAAAGTGATGGGGAATGCGGACGCTCCAGATGTGCGTGTTAACTACGCCCACGCGCAAGGACGTGGGCACGCTGTGGTCATTGAAGGAAAGCTGAGCAGAAGAGTGGAATATGGCGACCTCAAACAATCCGCGAAAATTCAGTGAGAAAATCGCTTTACACAACCAGAAGCAAGCGGAAGAAACAGCGGCATTCGAGGAGGTGATGAAAGATCTGAGTATTACGAGAGCAGCAAGGGTAAGGACGCATAATTTCTTTCTTACGACTGCCTGCTAGCCATGGCTAGCAAGCTGTCAACTGTGCAGTTAATGAACGATAGGCTGCTGCTGCTGCTGCTGCTGCTGCTGAGGCTAGCCTGGCCGAGGGTAAACAATAACAAACGTCCGCCTATGATATCGGATGCATTGGATGTGTACTGTTGTTAACATGCCGTTTACACAAAAAAATGCGCTGCATTTCAATCATCCTTGGTTAATAAGGTGTTTTGTCCCACCATGCATGCATACGAATTAGTGATGGATCTGGCAGCTAAGCCCAAAGCAGCATCGATGATGAGAATGGTGCAACGATGATTGACAGACGTCATTTGATTTATCTTATTCTTCAAATCGGCTAGACAGCAGTCGGATTTACGGCAGGCCGCATAATCTGTTGTCTGCAACATGATGCTGGTAAAGCCTGGCTGTATTAGGGCAATGCTAGTCTGAACAATTATGACATAGACATGCAGCTAGCTCACGATATTTAGGACTCCTCCTAAACCCCGCCAAGTTTGACTGTTTTCAAGGTTGTCAGTCCAATTATTGGCCAAAGTTGGTAGTTTCCCCACACAACGAAGGTTTGTCTAATTTGATTTTGTGATATGTAATCTACAGCCACTCGTGAAGATTTTATATTAAACAAATCTGATCATTTGTTTTGTGTGTTTTCCACATACATGTTTCCATTCACCAGTCAGTTTGTTTTTGATTAATATTTAGCACTTAATAAATGTTTTTAGAAGTGATCTCAAAATATTTTCTGTTGGAAGTAATTCACTGGGTCATCCTACATTACTATGTGATTCACAAATTATACGGACAGGCCTACTATGATACAGATAGGCTTACTTTCTTGTTTATGATTCAGCTTGTTTACACAATTTTGAATACAAGAATACAATCTTGCTGACTGTTGTAGGCTACAAAATATTGTAGGTTGTGCAGTTATGGAGAATTACATGGTTAATTGTTTTTGGTGTGTCACATGTCATTCTTTTTTGTGGAATCGCATGAAGCTGCTGACCATTAACCAGTGAAATGACCAGTGATGTTTCATTCAGACTGCAATTATCTGTCTAGCAACTAGAATCTTTAGCAGTCAGTCTTGTGACAGAATATGCCTTTTCCTTTTTTACTGTTGAAGTGTAATCATATTTGAGTTTAAAAATGATTGAAATTACCAAGTGGATCTGCATCCCTAATCCTACTGTGTGCTTTTTATGAAGCATTTTATCTCACCTATTGTACTGTGAAACTTATCAATATTTTATGTGAGAACTGAGAAAACATATTGAAACAGTACAGTTTGGGTCCAGCTGTAATGCAAGTGGTTGCGGCGTCCATAACAAGTGTCCAAGTGCCTACAGGGATCTGGGTTCGAATCCGACTTACGGGCATGTCCTGATCCCACCCCATTCCTACTTGTTTTCTGTCATTCTTAAGTGTCCTGTCTGAATGAAATTTAAAAGCCCAAAGAGATTTTTAGTACATAAACTTGTTAGCAATAGAGCACATCTGCTCAGTGGAGATGTCCATTAAGGCATGTGCTGACATTGTTGATTTACCTTCACTTTATTGCAGTTACAATTGCAGAAAACCCAGTATTTGCAGCTTGGACAGAATCGAGGGCAATATTATGGAGGATCACTGCCAAATGTCAATCAGATTGGAAACAGCACTGTTGATCTGCCATTTCAGGTGAGCTCCCAGTGGTATAGCAAGGTTGTAGTCTTGCTGTGTTTTTGTTCGATTTTTGTCTGTCCCCTTCTGTGTTGTTACTCATAGATATCCTATAAATATCTTAGATGCGCTGAAATTGTGGTATTTTTGTAACATCTTTAATTGCCATTTGTATTGTTCTGTCTTTTAATATTATTCCTCATGTCCTGTATAGTTAGAGTGTTTTGTTGGTCTTTGCAGACACCATTCCCAACTTCAGGAATGGATACGAGCCGGACTAATAGACACCATGGCCTTGTAGACCGGGTTTACCGAGACCGAAACCGAATCACCTCCCCACACCGCAGACCCCTCTCAGTTGACAAACATGGCAGACAGATATCCTTTTTAAAAAGTTCAGTGTGATATGGTATGGGGTTATCATCATCATCTGCTTGCTCTCTTCGCGGTGTTCAATTTTATGGTTTTCTCCTTTTCATTTCTATTGAAACCTGTAAATCCATCCACCGTTTCTCTTCCTCTCAAAAACGATAATTGACCTAAATATTTAGAATTGGGAAAGGAGTTAGCATATAAATGTACCTACATTCATCATTCAGCTTAATTAAGCGATCATCAGTGGTCGAATTAGATGTTAGATCCAGTGTTGTTTAGATCAATTGTGTACCCTTAACTTGACCCTTTACATTGGAAGCTGCCCCTACAGTTCTGTTTACTTGTCACCACCACCAGACACAAGCTGGAGAAGGTAAGGGTAGAGTCAGCATATCAACAAATACACATGATCGCATCACCTTTATTGACCGGGTGAAAACTATATAGCTCACTAGCATCACATAATGCATTAATTCCACATGTTTAACATGCAGCTGGATCCAGTGCTTTAATAGTTATTACTGGTTAATATTTTTTTTATAGTGCTCTTCAACTTCAACTTCAATGAATCTGTTTATACTTCATAACTGATATCATCTGTGATTATCAATGCTTGAGTAGTGTGCCTGCAATGTTTTGGAACATGCATTAAAAAAAGCAGGTCTCTGGTGCTCAGATATCAAAGCCAGGAGAAAGAAAGCCTAATTGGCATCTCAACACTCTGCTGACATTAATTCTTCTGTTGCAGGACAAACTCAGATTCAGCTTTGCACCAAAGCACTTTGAACCCTGCTTCGCAAGACAAGTTTGTCGGAGGATCACAAGACCTACAGCCAAAGCAAGGTTCATAAAATATAGATGGATTTCTTAATACAATTCTGTTTTATATCTCTGGTGATTGTAGAACCTTGATGTCCTTTGTATCCATCATACAAAGGGGCACTGATAGTCATAGTAATGTGATATTATTACCAGTATTTCTCACCCCTGTCTTCTCTCTCCTAGTGCTCCTTCTGACAGTGCCAGGGACAGAAATGACTGAAATTGAGATGGAGAAAGATGAACTGAATGACATCTGGGAGAGCAAAAAGGTAATATTGTCTAGAAATATCACAACCTGTTCTTTTCTTTTGAGATGTTTCACGTGTTCATTGTTCTTTAATGCTACCTAGAATGTGTCCTCGAGACCGAAGCCCTGCAAAGTGCCTGGGATCAAGTAAGTCAATATTAATGCCATTTCCAACCGCACCTCTAACCCTACAGTGTTTTTTGTTGCTTTAACCAGATGTAATGTGTTTGGCACAGCACTCACAAAATAATTAATTGTTATTCAGCACATAGCTAAATAAGATAAAATCTTCTCAGTTAGATATAAGTCAGAGATAAGTTAAATGGTTAAAAAAAAAAGCGGCATGATTTTTAGCATGATCTTCTCGTGAACAGTGAGACAGTGAGAAAGGCTGCACATATGGCCTGCGTGTGCTCCGTGGCCCTTCCTGCGGGTGTTCACAGCGCTGTGGCAGTGCAGGCTGTGGAGTAGATCAAAGGCTCAGGGATCAGCAGCTGCTCAGGTCCTCCTCTAGACCAGAGCACTCAGGGGTCTCACTCAGGAGCAGCCCAGAGCTCATCACATGGCAGAAGGACACTGACTAGTGCTGCTATAAAAGAAAAACAAATCTGAAAAAATACAGTGCATCTATACGATATATGCTTTGTAGATTGTGTGTATGAAAGTGTGCAATTTCTGTCTTCTTTTGTCCTCAGCATATTTCCATCTCCTGACCAAGAGATCAACACGTCTCTCATTCCTGCCACACACAACACTGGAGGCTCACTGCCTGACCTGACAAACATCAAGTTCCCCTCTCCCCTGCCGACACCGCTGGACCCTGAGGACTCCGTGTCTGGCCTCAGCGTCTCCTCCAGCACGGGCAATCTGACCGTGGGCTCGCACGCTAACGTGGTTATTTCCTCCACCAGCCCAGGTATCCCGTATGCTCATCTCACATCTCACTTCCTCTTTCCCACGCTGTATCAATGTGTTAACACATTTCGTAATGTAGGAAATGATGTATTGGCTTTTTGCTACTAAATGTTTCAATTTTGGATGGGTTGTCGAAAATGTATCATGTTCCGACATTAGATTCCCTATGTAAACAATTCAGGAGAGGTTCATAAATATTCTCAGGAAAATTCCTAATAGGGGTTTTCAAAATTCCATGTTTTTTTCATACGCAAATTTCCAAACTTCTTGGTAGATTTCTCTGACCATATTCTCGACATTGCAGCCATTTCTGGTTAGGGATAACTCTGTGATAACAAACATATGGACAACTTAAGTGAATAATAAAAAAAGACACATAGTATTTGTCCATTTTAGTCAGGTCATATAGGTTTATAGGTTTTTCTCCCTTCAGTGAATTTCCATCAATGATTCCCGGGACACTGAAAGTCCGGGCTGCATGAAACATGGTGGGCATGTACAGTTAGGAACAAAATGATTCAAACCCTTGGCAAATATTGATTTATTGTTGATTTTCTCTTGACCAATATGTCTGTTCTGACTGAAAATGATACTGCCACATGGCTAAAGGTTGTAAGCAGGGTGGGAATTTCGTCATTTTAGGGGCAAGGCCATTTGGCCTTCACCTTCTTTTTTTTTTAGGGGCACCAAGGCCACATGATAGGGCACAAAGGCCACTGAGTAAAATGTGATGGTTTTACATTTCAGGGTTATCTTGACACAAATACATAGACCCGCTAGCCGCTGTAGGCTTTGAGAAACACTAACACAGCCTCAAACTTCTTTAAGTTGAGGCCGATTCATGGCAGACTTATGATTATCATATCACAAGTATTATGCTATATTGTTAGACATGCACTTTCACTTCAAAGCAGTCAATGTTTGTGCCAAAATTGTTTATGTGTCTTGATGTGGGTCTGCCTCGTTGGGCTAGCTTATACAACAGGTCTCTTGGCAGACTGCCTAATCTGTTTCTAAATAATCTTAATGTAGCCCCTTATTTTAGTGTTACCATTTACTTTGAGAAGGAGCTGTTTTTTTATTTGTATCTATTTGGTATATCTTGGTAACTTTTACAAAATCTAAATGAAAAAGTCTATCAGTATTTTAGCATAGCATTGCATAGACCAGTTCTCTGTCATATGATATGTTTCAGATACCTATTTCATAAGTTCTCAATGTACCACCTCAGCACCAAATGTGTACCCACTTTTGAAATAGACAAGGGGTGTATGCAAATATCAATTCTTACCTCATGTTGCTTTAAAAGCCTACCTTTTAATAGTTAGTAGGTTGATATGTTCACTCATCACAATCCAATTGCATGTAGCGGCAGCAGCAGCAGCAGCAGCAGACTCCCCCAGTGTGCATGGCAGGGCTCATTGGTTTGGCGCTGGGTGTTGTTGTAACTCTGTGGTTGCGTCTGTCTCCCGTCCGTCCCCAGGCGTCACCTCCTCTCAGCACACGGTGTCGGTGACCGTCCAGGGCCAGCCAGCTGACGTGGTGCCCCTCATCCTGAACGCAGACCTCCAGCAGCAGCCCGCACTCCAGCAGCTCTCCCCAACGCTGTCACCGACATTCACTCAGGTAGCGCACCTGCTGCGGCACGGTCCTTATTCACAAGTTCTCTGTTTACATGGGTTGCACTTCCTTAATTTGATCTCATTTATCTAATGCCTGAGGATGTAGTTAGTTATACTGTTTTTCCCAACTATTATCCGGCTTATACATTGAAATTTCCTCAGCTGTGAGGTTAATACACAGGGGCAGTTAATATGGTATTGATATAGTTTTGTTTCTTTTAATTGCATACAGTGCATACAGTTTCTTTTAATTGCATAAAACTCTGTCCTGCAGCTTCTACACAATGCAGCTAATACACAGGAAATGACTGAAAACGTAGCTGAAATGTTAGGTGAACGACACACGTAGTGAACTGCAGTAACCCATGTGTTCCAACTTGTCTGATACTGATATGATATCTGCCACTCGTTTTTACTACTTAATTGAAAGCCACTGTGGCCAGATTAGTTGTCAGCTGGTGACTGTTGTCTGGCTTCCCTTCCGCCAGGCAATGACAATAGACGCCGTCATGCTGGAGCAGCAGCTGGCTCAGTACACGTTCTTCACCCAGTCGCAGACACAGGCCTTGGGTGAGCAGCAGCAGCAACAACAACAGCAGCAGCAGCAGCAGCAGCAACAACAGCAGCAGCAGCAGAACACTGGGCTAACCAGGCTAGTCCAACTGCCCCCTCTCTCTGTGAACTGCACACTGGCCCATCCCACCTTAGATGGCCAGACAGCGCCCTCTGTTGGTGTGGACATCAGTACAGTGAGTTTTACGTTTCAGTCTGTGACCTGCGATTAACTGCTTTTCCTCTAATGTGTTTTCTATTTCAGTGCCCCTCATAAGAATACAAATTTCTGAGGTGATTTAGAATGTTTTGAAAGTGGTATTATCAAAGGGTGTGTGTTAAATGTAGGGTTTTTATGTGTGTATAATTTGTTTCAGAGTGCAGTGATTGTCTGGCTGCCTTGACTTGCCTCCTATACCTCGTGTAAACTTCAGATGTGATGCATGTAGCCATGCATGGAAATATTACTGTAATATGCACAGTTTAATTTGACTTGACTGTAATTACCATTGAAACAGCTGCTGATCACAGATATTTATTCCTCAAATATAGAAGTTCAAACCTTTAGGCCTTATGAACAGTGAGTGTTCATAATATCAAGCAATGGTACAAAGCATCAGTTGTGAAGTATCGAGGCTGGATATTCATGTAGTGCAGGGTTGGCCCGTTTCTTTGTGGCTCCACAGGTGTGTGTGCTTTTTCCTGCCTTTTTACTGTATCAACTGAAGGGTTAGATGAATTGCCCAAGGAAGACGATGAGTCGGACAGGTGAGCTGCACGTGTCCGGTCGGAGGACCCGCCACGTAGCCCTGCGTAAGCTCACAGGCTCGGCCCCCGCCGTCGTGGGGCCCCCGTCGCTCTAACTGTCATATTATCCCGTATAGGCCTCCACCCTCCATCAATACCGCAGTAGGATGGGCTCCTCGGCCAATCAGTCTCCAACCTCCCCTATCTCCAATCAAGGCTTCTCTCCGGGGGGCTCGCCACAAGTAAGGGCGGCGACACCTCCACCCCCAGCCTCATTGTGGTCCGTTGTTTTGTGCCGAGCCGGGCTTGGCTGCCCTCTGTCCAGCTGCTCTGTGTCACAGTTGCCATCCTGTCTCTGAGTCTGACTCCGACTGATCACCTGACGCTTTCGCTGTCTTTGTCCCTGTGTGATGTCCTAGTTCTTGCCAGTGTCCACCAGGACATCTGAGGTATTTTAATGAAGTAGATGTATAAAAGTGATAGGAACAGATGCATTTTCTTAGTAGTAAACTCAGATCTTCTTATTTTATTTTTTTAATCTGCTGTTTTTTTTTTATTGGCCCTTGTCAATGCAGTGGCCAATGCAGTGGCTTTCTTTAGACAGTTTTTTCCCCCAACAAACTGGTGCATATAACCATGAAATACAGTCTTCCAGCTATACAGTACATTACATGTTCAGTGGTAGTGCCATTTTCTGCTTGTTGTGCTTGGTGGTGATCCTGGTGAGTTTACCTTAGTCCAACCAAACTCAGGAACTGTTATCAATGTTCATTCCAGCAGTACTCCAGAGCAGGAGCAGAAAATAGATGGAACTTACATGACGTCCATGTTACATGTTCAGATTTTGGTTAAGGCACAAATGTAACAAATTTAAGTGACTTTAGACGTATCTACATCTGCTGTTGTACTGTTGTTAAGGCCCAAAGATACGGTATGTGACAGTCAGATCATGACATGCCAATCAAATGTATGTGACATTCAATTGTGCTAACAATGCATACTTTTGATGCTGTGCTCAACTTGTGACACTGAAATAATTTCACTTGTATCACTTGCTATCTGCCTAAAACTTCAGGACTGTTGTTTCTATTATATGAATATATTCAGTAATCAAATTCTAGAGGAGACTGCGGCAGGTAGCATAGGAAATCTTCAGGAGTGTTCATTACAAGAATGAAATAAAGAAATGCATTCTCTCGTATATTAACCCCATATAATAGCTGAAGAAGCTTTGCTAAATCGATGTACAAACCTTGGTTCATCAGGCCAAATAGGGACATTTTTATTAGTCACCATAGTGCACTTTTCAGTTTGCCTTTCACAGTGTGCGAAATAACCAGTTTGACTCTTATTTGCCTAAATCACTTTGTATATGTGCTGCTTCTCTAAAAGGTGATTGTGGGTGTTTGAGCTGTGGACCCTTGTGAGGCCTTGTCTTAACAAATATTTCTATGTTTGCCAGCAGTGAATCATTCTACAGTGAATTGGAAAGCATTTGTCATCTCACCCCATGTTGTCCTTTTGTAAATGGGGTTCTCTTTTCATATCAGATTGGAAAGTGACAAGTGCTGGCAAGTCGATAACGATCATGTTTTTGTTTTAGCACTCCATACTGGGAAATGTCTTTGGCACTTCCTTCTATGACCAGCAGATGGCCTCCCGTCAGACGAGTGCTCTCTCTCAGCAGGTCAGTTGAGACATTTTTAAATAAATGTACAGTATGCCCACAGAGCCTTCTGCATTTTGTTGTTGTTGTTGTTATTTTTAAAGGAACAGCCATGTCAGCTCCAAGCTGGTGCCAATTTTGTTTGAGTTGTTTTCAGATACATGTTTTTGTTTTGGTATTATGAAGCAGTCAGTCTAAGCCTCTTCTTTCCTCTAGGATGTATAGGATTCCCACTGTGTGTGTGTTTGTGTGTGTGTGTGTGTGTGTGTGTGTGTGTGTGTGTGTGTGTGTGTGTGTGTGTGTACGGTGAATAACATTCATATTTTGACAGGATCACAGTATACATACTCTACATGGTATACAAAGTGCCATGGAAGAAAAGCAGGGTTGCATTGCCATGTTGGCCCTGAAGGCAGAGATCTTCTAGGATTTGTTGCAGTGGATACTCCTCCCGTGTCGTGCAGTGATAACGTTTTGCTGCTCTCACTTTATTCCCAGCTGGAGCAGTTCAACATGATTGACAGCTCGCTGAGCTCCAGTGGTTTGTATGGACCGGGCTCCACGCTCAGCAGCTCCCAGGCCGCCCTCCTGGGCCTCTCAGGGAGCCATGGCAGCCTGCAGGACTCCCAGCACCTAGGCTACAGCAGCCATGGCAGCATCCCCAACATCATCCTCACAGGTACACTCCTCCCGGGCATTTCCCACAACGCATTGCAATGATGATGAAATGATGTTGAAATATTGACCATGATGGTGGTGGTGATGCGAAATGATGTTGAAATATTGTCCATGAAGACGGTGGTGGTGTCGAGAAATGATGTTGAAATATTGACCATGAGGATGGTTGATGGCGATGCTTGTTTTGTTTTTGTAAGCCTTTCGGTAGCCAGATGTTTCTTGCTCCAGTGAATATTCCCATGTGTATCTCCCCTGTTTACAGGTGACATCTCCATGTCTTCAGTGACGGGAGACGCCCTGTCCAAGGAGCTGGCGAGCACCTTAGCGGGTGATGACAGCTTTGATGCAGACTCTCAGTTCCCCTTAGATGAACTCAAGATAGACCCTCTCACGTTGGATGGCTTGCACATGCTCAACGACCCAGATATGGTACTCACTGATCCAGCCACTGAGGATGCTTTTCGGCTAGACAGGTTGTAGCTTCCTCAGTGTTATTAGGTGGAATTTAAGGGTTGGTCAGGGGGCTATTTAGCATACGTTGTGCAGGAATTTCAACTCTTCTTGGCTTAGACACTCACAGCAACCTTCCCTTTCGCCCCAAGTCTGAAATGTGCTCTGGGAGTTTGTTGTCTCAGAGATGGTTGGCCTGGGAATTGGTTTGTTGCAGAGGTAGTAGAGAAGATACATCTCTCCGCTGGATTTGATATTTTGGTCTTTTCAACATTCACACTCCCTAAATGAACAGTTTTATCTGTAACTTAAAGGTGGAAAACACTACATGGGTAATGCCTCATTTTATTTTATTATTTTTTTTATCACGAAAGAGATATATCACCCTGTTATGTTACAGTTATGTTACATAGTATCTTTTTTGGCTGGTGCTTTGTGTTTTATTTCACTATAAGACTTTTTAATTGCAGAAATGTAAATTGTTGATTGTTTTTGTTTTAGCTTTTTACATTTTTATATTTCACCTTTGTATTAGATTTTGTTTTTATTATTATTTGGCAGTATCACTGCTTAATGAGTACTAACTCTCCCCATGTTTCTATTTGTGTGCAGGTGTATTCTTTGAATAATTGAATGTCAGTATTCTTTGATCTGTACTTGTTGCCAGAATGTCCATATAGTGATAATGGAAGGATCCTTCATGCTCTGTTGGCAACAGTATAATGACTTGGCATTTCATTTGTTGTAGTCGCTGTTTATTCCTAAGTGAAAACTCTCTGTGCTGTATGTGAAACATTGTAAGGTGTTCGTATGGAGATGTATATACTTCATGCATCAGCTCATTTAGGAAAATTGCTCATAATTGACTCTTAACTTTAAATTTAGGATCTGATGAGGCATCAGGGGGTGGAGGTTGCAACCATGCTCATCATGAAATGTCTTGTTCCACTCCATAAGCATGTTTTGTCAGAACAAACTGTCATAACTGTCAATGGTAAGGCCCAAGAAGCGCAACCCTTTAGCATTAAGGACAGTTGAATGTTAGAATGGCATGGAGTCCTACAACAAATTCAGAGAGAATAGCATATTCTCTTGATTGGTGGAATTACACAAGGAAATCTATTTCACTTTGTCACTGTGATTACCATATTCTGCCTTATTTCAGCAAGATGCAGTTTTTCCCCGCTATATTTTGTGATATTGTGGAAGTCTCTGTTTGAAAGGTCTCCGATGTGTGTCACACATTTATATTTTTACAGAAATTATACTTCTTCATGTTTACATATGCTTAAAGAGAGAAAATCTAATCTCATTCTAAAAAAAATCGAATACTGAAAAAATTGTATCTGTTGTAATTTGTATAGACCACAGAGTGATGGGGAGGGTTTTTACTCTTGCAGGATAATCATAACCATATTTTTACATCCGTAGTTGTGGGATATTGAATGTTGCATGTTGTTTTGTGGTATTTGAAGTAATTTGTTATGTTTTATGTGGTTTAGAATATGTTATCAATTGGATCTTATTGGAGTATCTATGCAAAGTTTATCAAATCAGTGTAGATAAGCCTATTTGAAAGCTTAAGAAACAAAAATACAATGCAGCTTAACAAAAAAGGTTTTCTAACAAACCAAAAAGCACCAGTTATTGCATGCAGCATTCCCCAATGCCTATTTTTTCATAAGATTATAGACAGAGATTTTTCCATTCAACATGCCCATAGTGTTTGGTTGAGGTGTCCGTTGCAAATTCAAAGCAAATTACCGTAACACATTTTCACAACTATGCCTTGATATATATATTTATCCCCAATCCCCCCCCCCCCAGGAATCCGTGATAATATTTCAAATGCAAATTAATATTAATTGTTATATATTCCTCAAAGACCATAAAACTATATCATACTCTTTGTATATAAACATAGGACCAAAACTGCTTTCATGTCATTGTATTTTGTTTGTTGGTTCACCAGTGTAAAACAAAAAAATATGTTAACCAATCCCCCCCTTCTACTTCAGTATTGTTTGTATTGTGTGTTGATTTCCAATGAATTCCAATTCCAAACAATTCATTTCAATGGTGAAACCATTACATTCTGCATTTCATTTTGCACTTAAATCATCACAACTTTATGGCACTAAGACCCTCTCACCCCCCTAATGGGCTGCTTTGGATTTAGGATCCATAAACCACATGTATTTGGTCAAATCTGCCTTCAGAAAAAAAAACATATTTTATTATATAAATATATCTTTATCTATATCTATTTATACGTCTATACATTGTCTGACTTTTTTTGTCTGACTGGTACTTTTTTAAACTCCCGAAAATCCAAATCTGTGGAATAGAAAAATTATTGGCCCGACCATGTGTTGAATTAGCTAATAGTTGATAATCCCACCTAAACTTTAAGTGCATTCATCTGTGAAGACTGCCTTTGTTCTTAATAGATCCAGACAGATGAGAGGGTGCTAGCTGGTGATTTTCTATACCAGTCTAGTTATAGTCTTTCACTTTTCACTTTTTCAATAATCATGTCTCAATCAATACGCTCAAACACCTTTTTTTTTTATATAAGCCACTGGTTTTAATTGCTCCTAATTGCACCTAATTATTGTCTGTCTACTCAAGTGTTTATTCAGAAAAGTATGTGAAACAATTTGGCTATCACAATATGGTTTTGGAGCTAATGCTGTATCAGTTTTGACAACTGGTTGACATGGTATACATTTGCGGTTTTACATGTTCTTTCAGCGTTTTACGAAATACATGTGCATGTTGATAGATGTTTATTTATGAGTTATGAGTCAGTCCCAACACCAAAAAACTAAATAAGTAGTCTGAGTGTCATTCACAGCTAAATTGTACCAGAAAATTATTAAAACAGTGCATGCATGTTTTTTTTTACACATGAAAATGTGTACACAATAGCTTTTACAGAGCTCAATTTTAAACATAATGTTGTTACTATTGATGGGAGCCTTCTGTTTCT
This sequence comes from Sardina pilchardus, assembly GCF_963854185.1. NCBI lineage: Eukaryota > Metazoa > Chordata > Actinopteri > Clupeiformes > Clupeidae > Sardina > Sardina pilchardus. The sequence goes on along the minus strand of NC_084995.1, from coordinate 29,097,150 downwards.
TATTTATCCCTAATGTAAATGTTTGTTTATTTGTGTGTGGAAGTGGTGTGGAATTTCCAACCCCATGCATGTTTATATTGCTTTTAGTAGGCCTATGTTATAGTCTTGTCTGTGCGGCATTTTTCAGTTCAACTTACTGGATTTATATCCAAATGGAATCTGGCATGTCTTCTCCTTTTGGTTCAAAGCAATGGAATGCTTTCCATTCATGTAGAAACATAACTGACTTTCTGCACGAAGTGATGCAAGTTGGCTAGCATTCATTCCCCCCCCCCCCCCCCCCCCGTTGAGTGTATACCCATTGTCCTTTTTGTTTGGTGTACATAAATGTACATTTTGGTTTGTAAGATTTTTGTGCTTTGTTGGTATGATGTCAAAGTGAAAAAGTTACATGCACTGAAAACTTAAACGCTGCAATGTATCATTGTGTTGAGGTGATGTGGGCTCCGATTATAGAGGTCATAAATTGGCTCAACCTTAAAATCTTAAAAATCCTACCAGCTATATTTTTCAGATGATTTTCTAACAAATTCTGAATATTTTATCTAAGGAAACCTATATAAACAGTCTAGTATGACTAAACCAACCACTACACAAACAGAAACCCTCTGTTACCACGTAGAAAAACATTATGATCATGTATCATACACAGCAAGTGGTCTGAATTTTCTGTTTGGTCATTTAAAGTTGAATGTATGATTAGTACTGTGTCTGATAACAGGTTTTATTTGTATATTTCAGAATGGAATTGAAGCCAAGTCCGTATTATGTTCGTAAGACATCTTACCCAAAATTATTACGGGAGGTGCAATTATTTTCTCACGACCATTTGTTCAAAGGGTATAAAGAATTATATTTACATAAAACATACAAGACTCGATAGTACAAGACCATGGTGGTTTTGAGTTTTTCCTCTCAAGGAGAAACATTGTTGTAGGTGTTTTTTTCTACCTGCGATATTTTATCAGTGGATGAGCCATTTGATAACACCAAAGTTGAAAATATGGTATCCCTTTCATTTTGAGTCAATGCTTTGGAAACACTTGTAATTTGTTATGTCTTTTGTTATGGCAGTGTTTGTTCATGTTTGTGAATAATGGTTGTGATATTTGGCCATAGCTGGCTGTTTATGGTTATTCTATTATGTGTTATGCTTTTATCTGACAACCGACAATGTGGGAAAATGAAGTGTTTACTCTTAAAGATGAATAATTGTCCATATACATGTATATAGTTTCTGGTAAAACTTGCAATCTTGTGCTGAATATCAGAGGGGCATCTGCATGGTACTGAATTAAAAACCCCTCATATTCTAAAGCCTTCGTGTGACCTGTTCAGCTTTCAGTTTGTATCTAGCTGTACCAATACTTTAAACCTATCCTTAAACCTAACAGGTGTCTTAAATGATTCAAAGCATTCTGACACTTAAGTTTTCCCTTTAATTAATATAGAAAATAATGAATAGGCTAGTGCTTGGCTAGACATTTAATCAAATATAAATCAAAATGTTATTGATATAAATTATATAATATAAAATATGATAAACTATATTAAAAAATATTGAGTCAAAATATAAATCTCATCTCAACAACATGGGTATAGTTGTTTGTTACGGCAATGACAAATTGACATTGACATGTTCAGCAGCTGATCATTTCATCACTCCATAATAAACCAACTGTAAACCTTCTGATACAGCATGTGCATTTAATGACGATGAACTGTTGTGATGGTTCACTTCTCATTCCTCTACAATGGCAGCTAATTTGTTATATATATTTACTGTGGATGATGCACAGCAAGGTCTGACTATCACACTTCCTTTGTACAGTTACAGGACATGCATATGCTCACCAAATATGCAAGACAAGCATTCGGTAACACAGCTCTGCAATCCTGCCATTATGTTGTGATAACCCTTTAAAATGAACGAATCTGATTATTTTGTTTTGTTTAGTTTTTCTTTTTATACAAAATAAATAAGGTATTTGGGCTGTATATGTGCGCAATTTACTGAAAATTGCTTTCAGTTAAATGTTCTCTTATATCTCTCTTGTGTGGAGGCTTTTGTCTTTGTAACTTTGCATTACTATTTGTACATTATATTGAATAAAATCTTCAACATGTGACTCACTATTTTGTTGCCTAGTGATAGAATGAAATACCGTATTTCATTTAATTTTTCATGGCATACGAGCACAAAACATAATATATGACAATCTCTTATAATCTCTTGGTGGTAGGCCCAATAAGAAATGAACTATTATAGCAGCCTTCTTGTTTTCATCCGATGTTTAATATTGTCTGGATCTTTTTGTATAAGCTAATGCTTCACTCCTCAATCTTAATTAATTCAAATGACTTGTTGCCAACCCCCAAACCAAGTCTAAATCAGTAACATTCAGAAGATATTTAACTTTTTTTAATGTAAAACATTGTTAAATTGTTAAACTTTCAAATTATTCTACTTCAACATATTAAGTGTTTCTAGTGGATGTGAGCCAGCCTAATGTTATGGTCCTAGTATTTTGTTTTATTGTAAATTTCAGTACAAGTACACTAACAGGTAGAAGCTGTTGAAAATAACAACAGAATTAGTACAAGTACTTACAAGTAGGTCATGGAGATTTCAAAAGCTTAAAATGGGACATTGTAGAGGTGTATTTAATGGGGTTTCCTTTTGATAAACTTACATTTTTTGATTAACAAAAAGAAAATTTGCTAGGAAAGGAAACAGGTTAATGACCAAATAAAAGTTAAAGTAAAATGTAAAGTAAAGAAGAATGTTTTTTATTCACATAGCTAGAAAATCAAGCCGGTAGATACTTGAATATAAGCACCCCCAAAAAATATGGTCAATTCAATTGTTTCTGATAAACACTGACAAAAGGAAATGGTCCTAGTATTTTGATTTTGTTCACTTGTACAGAATACAGTGACGTCGACGCAAACGTCTACGCACAAATTATGACGTCTATTTTTTCCCATAATGCTTTGAGGAAACAGTTCTGATCCAGTTTATTCCATGAAATCAGACTGGTGGTGAGCGCGATGAGGCAGTGAGATCACATTGAATTTCGATTTTGTTGCTTTATACGTTTACAAACTCACAATCGAGCAGACACACCAGAAACATGTGGTTCAGGTTTCGTTTTCATCTTCCGAAAGGTGTGTGACTTTGATCAAGCCTTTCACCCTTCCATTCGGAGGATTCCTCCCCGTCCGTCGATTCGTTTCGACCAGGCAATGACAACGGCCCCAGCAACCCCGCAGCAGATCAGAGACCGGCTGCTGCAGGCCATCGATAGCCACAGCAATGTAAGTATTAAGAGAATGTGACCGTCATGGACCCCTTCCTTTGAAAACTGACTTGCTAAATTGCCAACATGGCATACTTTACAAAGCACCCACCAAGGGTGTTAACGTTGCATTTACACGTCGAACCAATAAGCTAACATTAGCTGTCTCGAGTTAGCTGGCTTAGAACTTGGCTGCTAACTAGCCAATGGAAGCTAAGTGGTTCAGCATTGTCAAATATTCAGTGAGCAGTCTCTAGCCAGGTAGCTAGCTAACAGACTTTCTTTCCTCAGGAACTCTTGTACTAGCTAGACTTAATAAAGCACCATGGCTTGTCAGACTGCTAGGACAATTGGCGTGGGACTCGCATTAGTTGAAGTCACGTTAACGTTAGCGTTTAATATGTGAACATGCTCCGGTGTAGTTCGTAAAGTGACTGACAAGTGGACCATCACTTTTCTTGCAACGAACTCGCAGAGAAAAACACACTAACCAGGCTAGTTGCTAATAGTAGCAGCACCAGCTAGCCAGCTAACGTCAGCTAGCACTTTAGTTTTCACGTTCCACCAAATCAACAATGTGGCTGATGTTAGCCAGGCAGCAGCCAGCATCTTGTATCTGTTAGCAAAAATATGGTTGGCAAATAACATCCATTATCGTGCACTTATTACTTAGTTAACGTTCGAGGAAGTACCACACCCTTAAAACATTAAAGAATAACGCCAATATAGATCCTTGGTTTGATTTCTCTACTGAAGGCTAGCTCAATTTGACGAGACTGGTTAGCATTAAACAACAGTAACATAATATGTATTGATAGTCAGCTAACTAGCTTAGCTAAACACAAAACTTAACGTTTGCCATCCATGCTGAGGGTAAACATCCTGTAGATATTTCGTGTGTGTACACAAGTCAATGACGTAACTATATTATAAATTAGGCATGTTTTATATTCAATGTGTTTGAAAAAAACACCTGCTGTCACGCTACTCAAATGTGGCCAGTGGTTAATAGTGAAAGTTCTGTCAAATAGTTCATGGATAAGCTTACTTGCCGAGACAGTTATACGATTCAACCTGACCAGCACGTCTGGTCGGCTTAACTCTGCTGAACATGCTTTGTACCTAAAGTTTTTTTTATTTCCTGATTCAGAATGAGTTGGCTCTGATCTTTGCACTTTTCAAGTTGAGGAGTTAATATAGGATTTGTTTCAATTGTTCAGAATACACGTCTGTGTTGTAAATCACTCTTCGAACAGATTTGATTGAAGACATGGTGCCTGAAGTTTCTCAATTGTACATTAGAACCAATCAGAAGTAAATTTTTTGGCTTGGGTCTTCCGTATGGGATTCATTTTTCATGTGACACCAGGAAGTACCAATTGCCAGGCAGCAACTGGGTATTGCCATGGGTATTGCTAGGGGGGTTGACAATGTTAGTCAGTTTGTATCAGCAGCATTTACTGCTCACCAAAATCCTATTAATATAGCGAGAAAAATACTAAGAGCAGTGACCTGATAGACACAGACTTATTATAAGTTAACTATGGTTAGATGTCAACAAGGTCAGCCAGAAGCTCGATAAAGATCCCCCCCCCCCCCCCCCTGGCTTGGTTAACTGATTTCTGTAAGTCAGCATTATGCCAAATATTTGTACCCCTTGGTTAGTACTACATAGACTGGTGACATGTCAACTATGAAAAAAAATCCTGGCAGTGATCAGGCTGGTCTGATTGGAACAGTTGGTTTACCTGTTGACCTGGATTAGAAAACAGTAATAATAGACCTGTGACATCACGGCAGTTGATCATATTTATTTTGACATTAGGCATGTGACGGGTCTTTCTGAAGTGGTAGTTGAATTAGCCTTTTCCACTCAGCATACGGTTGCTGTTGTCAGCTGTCAGTGCTGCTGATTGGTGACTGACAGGGGAGCTACAACAGGCACGTAACTGAAGCATTCGGTTCGTGACACGTAAAATCCAATTTAGAAGACTGTTTTTTTTTTCTTTTTTCGAACGTACGCCCCACTTGGCTTCTGGTGTAGCTAACTACTTCCATTGATTATAGTGATTATTACCTGCTACAGCACACGTTGCTAACGGAACGCTTCAGTTAAGTGCCTGGTGTAGCTCCCATGTGACACATACTTTACTCTGACAATGACATTTACTTCCTCATGTCACGTGCCAACTGAAGATTTATCTCCTCTCCAGGCGTTCAGCAATGATTCATGTCTGTCACAAATGTAAATGTATGTGAATGTAACATTTACATTTTTGACAGACATGCATCATAGCTGAACACCTGGAGAGGAGATACATCGTCAGTGGGCTACATTTTGTGTAGGCTATACTAGGTTTGTGCCGATGGACGATATCACCATCCATCGTGATAGACCTCTGAAGTTCGCCTACAAAAAAGCTACCATCTTTGCCCAAATAAGGAGATCTGGTATCTTGAGATTTTTTCTATGGGAAAATAACATGGGGATTTTGAATTATCGCACCTGTTAAACTTTCACTGGGACGGAAGAAATTGGAAATGTAGACGTTTTGCCTGACAAAGTTTTGTCCTCTGCCTTCAAGTGGATACTGTGATCTTCGGTAGGTGAAGATGGCACACTCTGATCTTTGCTACCCCAGAGCTAACGTACAATGCAACTTTGCATAGGCAGTTAGCGTCAATTAACACCCGAAACTCCTTATATGGACAAAGATGGCAGCTTTGGATCTTATTTGTAGGCGAACTTCAGAGGTCCATGGGAAGCAACCATCGTGATGCCACACCCCCACATGTCAGGCATTAGTTCCTGCTGTAGACTAACATAGGCTAAAACAGAAGGAAAACAAATGAGCCTAGAACTAATGCATATGTAGGGTACTTTAGGGGCTGTTAACCAAGCAGTGCAAAAATAAAAGACTTACAGTATTAGTCAATGTGAGACTACCGTCTTGTTCAAGTAATTCCTGATTACAACGTGAATGTGTTCTTTTTTTTTTGTCTCGCAGTATAGCATACTTACATTGAACGTAAAATATGTAGCCTAATGTTTTTTTTTAGCAGAAAATAGTCCTAAATAGTCCTAATGAATTACTGCTGTTTGAGATTTTAGATGAGTGACCGCGATATAGTCTTAAGTCGTTTTTTTGCTAGGCCCTGTGAAGCCTGGCAATGCAGAATATTCTGCTGGTTGGTACACAAGCAAGTGTCTAGATTGGCCTATAGAAGATCTATTGGTCTTTTGCTTCCCTCAGCTACTAGGATAGCAAAACAGTCAGCAACCACAGGGGGTGACATTACCGTTTCAAAATAAAGTGGCAGTGGTAGGCTAACAGCTGGAGAAAGCAATAAAACAGTAGTAGTTGTAGTTGTAGTAATGCCAACAAACATCAAATGATTGCAGTTGGAAGAATGTGTAAATTTACACAGCAAAGGTAGCTACATTGTTTCCTTCCTGCCAATATGGTTTATCAGTTTGCAAAGGTTAGTGACGAAGTAGGAAGTAACGGAGTCCATGCTTAATGTGATTGGATTGGTTAGACCAATGATTAATCAAGTTAACACAACAATCAATCAGGTGTAAACGGCAAGTCTACACAGATTCACAAATGAAATTGAAAAATCAAACTATTGAGAAGAGAGCAGGCAGACGTTGTGACATCAGCCTCTGTGGTTTGTCATGCCCGGATTCGCCGCGCAGGGTGTGCTCTCTCCACCTTTTTTTTTATTATTTATTAGTAATTCTGCATGTACATTACACATGGCTCAAACTTATACATAAAAACTCCATCTACAATATTACAGGTGCAATAAACATTCAGAACAAACAAAACAAGAAAGGAAAAACACACAAATACATACTAGGGCTTGGAAAGTAAATCAGATTCTGTTACTCTGTTCCAGAGTTGCATAGCATTCTTAGAATTCATAACTTTCGGGGGTTTTGAGTAAGAAAGGAAATGATTATGAAACCCACTAAAACTAAAAATGGGCTTCGCTTTTATGTATCTACATTTAAGTATGAAATATTTACACAAGATGACAATTACATTGACCAGGAGATCATTATTATCATTGATCATAGAGAGTCCATAATGTCCTTTGAGTCAAAGCTACCTAACATACAACACTTAGGATGGAGCCAGCTATGAAGATCAAGCCACAAAGACTCAACATGAATACAGTGGACAAACGGATGTTCAACAGTTTCTAGCTCATCACAAAACACCCAATTATCAGTCTCTATCCCAAAGTGCCTTTGGATAAAATCGTTGGAGGGGTATATACCATTCAAAGTTTTAAAATGTAACTCCTTGGCTTTAGGAATTATTGGACACTTCAAGTCTTTGGTTCACAAGACCTATATACGATGCTTTGTGAAAAATTTCGAAATGGAGTTTCTATATGTTTAAAGTATAAGTTTGTGCGGTCTCTCTCCCCCGAGTCTGAAGGGGGAGCTGGCTGACAGCAGCTGATTGGCAGGACTGTTCCAAAGCACCCCTGGCCTGTTGTTCGGTCTCTCTCTGCTTTGATCTGTTCTGTTCTGCTCTGGCCTCTGTGCTGGTGGCAGCACCATCATACTCCTTTTGCACTACACATAGCCTACACTTCACTAATCTTTTTTAATCTTCACTAACCTTTTCTTGCTTCTCATTCACTGACTTTAATAAATTATTTTGGTTCAACTGTACAAACGGTGTGGTCTCCCTCTATGTCATGGCTACTGTGAGCTAGGTAGGAGGAGGGACACTGCAAAGCAAATGGCTAGACTTCTAGTCACCAACTGTAATTAGATGCTTACATTAGCTAGCATTACCGATTTGGGAATCACAAGAATTTCGATCAACTACTTGGCGCTTAATGTTACAGTCCTTAAAGGAGAACTCTGCTGACTTTTCTTCAGGCTACTTTGCTTGAGTTGCTGCAGCCAACAGCTAGAGTTTGGACTTTGGGGACATCTTTGAAATTATGCCCCCACAGTGTAGCACTGTAGCTGCCTAGCGGCTCTAGCTGTTGGCTGCAGCCAATCAAGCTGGGTAGCACCAATTTGTTTTTGTACCGACAGTATTCGGTGACCTTGAGAAACAGAAATCTGCAGAAAACAGAAAGTCGCTGGAATTTTCCTTGAATTCTAAATACTTGTCTCTTTTTTTCTTTTTTTTTTTTAAATAGAGACAAATACTTGTCTCACATGCCCCATTGATAAAGCAGCACAATTTAGGTTGTTCTGTACAGGTTTTTCTATGGCGATGCTGATAGTTGGAAATCAGGGCAGCTGGTGGCAGATATACAATGTAAATGTTTCCCCCCCATGTATTTGTCCTGTTGGTTTAATAATTTTATTTATCAACAACAGCTCTTTTGTCCGAAAAAGTTTACGAGCACAGCCAACCTGTTTTCACAACTTGTGAACTTTGTCACCATTAATTCCATTTTAGTGAGGGTGAAAATAAAATGAAAACATAGTAGTTAATATAGTTGTACAGCCAGATGATCTAATCAAGGGTATTGTCCAGGCCTCCGAAAAGGTTGAGGCAGCGAGTGAGCAGTACGATGATAATTGTCTTGGAGGGAAAAAAACGAACCGCTTTGGGCCCTGTTGGAAGCGGAAAAAGAATTATCGGCACATTATTGCATCAGAACTTAACAACTGGATTGTACAGGGCTCAAAACTGTCCTAAAACATGTTTTTTGTTCGTTTGTTGACAGACACTGTTACAAGCCAACTGGACATGACCTAAGTGATTGCAAAATGATAATGGCCGGGTTTCCCAAAATTGTTAAGAAGCTCTTAAGTGCTAAGAACTTCTTAGGAGCGTTGTAAGAATGTTCTAAGAACGTTCCTAAGAAGTTCTTAGGACTTAAGAGCTTCTTAACGATTTTGGGAAACCCGGCCAATAACTTTGTGTACTGGTATTACACAGCCTGCTGCTCATATCTGCTGTGCAGAGTGAGGACTACACAGGCCAAAAGCAGTAATGTCAGAGAGACTTTTCAGGACCACAAGGCTTTTTTTTTTTTTTTTTTTTAACGATGTTTCGAGGCTCCCACACAAAGGACTTAGCATCAACTCTAGGAAAATGTAATCACACATTTGAATGTCTCCATCATCATAACTAAGAGCAGAGGATCTGTGTGTCTGAACAAGGCACAGCTGCAGTGTGCGCATGAGAGCTGCTCCGATGCGCAACCTCAGAGTTTATCAACACTATGGTCTTTAATATTTTAGCACCATGGCCTGTTACTGGGTTTCGGTGCGGCTGGTTTGTACAGCAGATTTAAGGCTTGCTATCAACACATTTCCAAATTAGCCTAAGGTTCTTCACGTTTTCTCTCTAATAGTATCGTTATGACGCCATATATACCATATTTAATCATAACCTGGCCATTTTCTCCTGGTAGTGGCAACTGTGTTCTCACTCATCCAAAAGCATAATGCATCATCCACTGGGGGTCTGCTGGTAGAGCGGCAATTTGATTGACACAAGGGGTCTGTCTTAGCATAATTTACATAAATCGGCCCAAATAGTAAGTTGAACGATCAATCTGCGATATTGTTTTTCCTTAAAACATTATTACAGTTATCCTTCTATAACATGTGTTTGGGTATTATTTCAGTAATATTGATACATGGAGAAGTGGGCTAACTCATTCTCCTGTCTACGTTACTGAAATTATTGATTGCTTATTCCAGTAGCGTCGAGTAGATGTTTTAAAGTCATTCTGCTTGGCTCATACAGTAGCCAGTGAATATTCCATTTCAGTGACGGTTCAAACAAGGTTTAAGTGACGAACCCCCTCATGCTTCATAGCATGTTGAAGATGGACTCCAGCTCAAGTTCATACCTTCTTCCTTGTTTTGGGATTTGCGATCTATCTGCCCCTGCCCCCGTACCCTCTCTGCAATCTGTTCCCCTGCTACTGACTGCTGTAGCTGATTTGTTAGCTAGCTTGTTTGGGCCTTTATGAAGAATTGTCCCAATCCCAGGTACTCTGTGCCTTTATGATGCACTCAGGGTCTTATGCCTGAATTGGCCCACTTGGGCTGTGATTGCTCAAAATGTAGAAATCCAGCAGAAATCCTGACCTAAGACATTGGCTGCTTATTTTCCTCATCATGCATCTTTTTTAAAAAAAGGTAGCAGACACCATACAGTCATGTCCACAAGGTTAGAAATTTGATTTTCACCAGAAGTGGTTTGAAACAACTTACTTACAATGGACCTCACCGTTAAAAAAACCTCTTTTGAAACGCTCTTCTGCAAAGCTTTAAGAGCAATGTAAAACTGATGTTCTTGTGGATCTTGTTGTGCCCTCAGATCTGCAACATGGTGGCAGTATTGGATGTAATCACCAATTTGGAGAAATTTCCCATCACCAAAGAAGCACTTGAGGTATGATTTCCCCAACTATTCCCCACCGTCTTATAAACGGTCTATATACTGTACATGATGTGTCATTTTTGCCATTTCTTCTCATCATCTAGGAAACTCGCCTAGGAAAACTGATCAATGATTTAAGGAAAAAAACAAAAGATGAAGATTTAGCGAAACGTGCCAAGAAACTTTTGCGCACCTGGCAGAAACTTATTGTGCCGGGACAGAATGACACCCCTACGCGGTCGGCTCCGGGAACCCCAGGGTCTGCTAATGGTGGTGCCCACCCATGCAGAACTGACATCACACCACTTACTGTGCCGCCGCCGGGCAAGGTTGGCCCCGAAGTCAAAAATCGAAACGACATCCACAACACCTACTCTCCCAAAGCGGAGAAGTCAAGTAGCCGCAAGCGCAAGGATGAGAACAGGAGGACAGAGGACAGTCTCCACCCGCCTGCAAAAATGCCTAAAACCTCTGCGTACGAGCAGATGTCTTCCTGCGCCTCGCCGTCAACCAATGGTATTGGAGGCAGCCCAGAGACTCTGTCAGAAAGGGAAACCACCCTCCAGCCCTCTGACAGAACCCGCACTGAGCACCTTGAGAATGACCGACACAGCAAGATTCCCGTCAACGCTGTTAGGCCTCACTCTAGCTCCCCAGGGCTAACCAAACTACCTAGCACTTCGTCCCTGATCAAAACGGCAGTCCTGCAGCAGCATGCCCGAATGGAAGGTGGCAGTGGAGGACCCCATCAGCCCAAGAGCCCTCGCTTTTCCTCCCACAGTCCCCGCAGCGCACCGCAGGAGATGCTCTCCAAGAGGTCTTCAACTTACGCCCCTAAGGAGAGTCTTTCAAGTCCATCGCCTAGCTCTGTTCAAGTGCCCTCTCCCTCGCCTCTTTTGCAGTCGTCACTGTCCCCGGCCAGAGAGTGCTTTGCTGTGGAACACTCTCCTGCACGACACGAACCCTCCCTGCACTTGCACGGTTCCACAGAGCCTGCCTTCCACCCCCAACACAGCACTGTAACGCAAGAGTGTCCCACGGGCTCTTTGCAAGCCTCGCATATTCATAAAGCCCCTGACACTCACAGACACAGCGCCTCTTTGGAGGCTAGTGCGGGGGAATGTGAAGTGGTGACCTCGGGTCCCGAGGGCAAAAGGAGTAAAAAGTACAGGTCTAGAGACTATGTGGTCAACCTTCAAGGGCAGCCTTTAGAGGACAAGACAAAGCCTGTGCGCTTAAAAGAGCGAAGGTTGACCTTTGACCCCGTAACTGGTCAGATCAAACCCCTCAGCCCAAAAGAGTCCCACTTTGAGGAGGAGAGCCCAGTGCCGCTGCCGCCACCGCCACCGCCGCCACCCCCTGCCGCTGAGCCCAATCAGCAAAAGCCCCCTGCGCCTCTCCCCAGCCCCTTCCAACAGACAAACTGGAAAGAGCTGTCCAGGAATGAAATTATCCAGTCGTACCTTAACATTCAGAGCAATGTGCTCACCTCCTCTGGGGCGCAGACCCACGGAGCACACTTTTTCATGACGGAATATTTAAAACGAGAGGAGCATGACACAAAGGAGACCAGAAAGACCCACGTGCTGGTGCCCAGCAAACCTGAATCAGACTTGCCTGGTGTGACCAGGGAGGTGTCCGAGGACGACCTTAATAGAATACACACAAGTCACTGGCCGGGAGTCAATGGTTGTTGTGATACTATGGGAACGTGGTATGATTGGACAGAGTGCATAGCCTTGGACCCACATGGAGATGAGGCTAAATTGAACATCTTGCCATATGTCTGCCTAGACTGAGAGAACTGGGCCTCTTTTGTCTTTCTTTTTTTTTTTTCTTCTTTTTTGGTCCTCATGAAAAAGTGACAAGTCTTTGATTGTACTAACTGTGATCTGGTAATGCCACAACCACAGTTGCCCCCTCTGGCCTCCCTTGTATTTGTCAATCAGAATGGTGGAGTAGGATGCCGAGTGTGCAGAGGCGGCAGGTTGTGATTTTCCATGCATGGTTTTGTGAAGGCGCTCCATTACAAAGTGCTGCTAGAATTGCAGGCAAGAGGTCTAAAGGAAATACAGAGATTGGGTGTAGTTGGCCAGTCATTGCACGGGTGTGTGGGAAAGCAGTCAAGGATTACGACAAGCACAGGTAAGACTGAAAGTGTCCAGCAAGTCAGAAAGAATTTAACTTGTTTGGAAGTTACAAGAAGCTTTATGTGACTTAAAAAAAATAATAAATTATAATTTTTCTTATCATGTATGCATCTATTTATTTGACCTTTTTATTTAGATTTTTATTGGCTGTGTACAGCTCTCCATGAAGTTGTTTTTATTTTTATTTTTTCTGGCCTGCTTGAATCACATGCATCCCTACTGGTGATGTCAGTGAGTCATACCATGTAAAAGTTGTGCACATTTACCCATATGAACACACCAACTGATGACTACATTCCATAGGTCTCCCTTTATGCGTGGATCTGTTTCAGGACAGGAACCTTTTGTTGGGATTAAACTGTGCTCCAGGAAAGCCATGCTTTTTTTTTTTTTTTTTTTTGAGGTTATTTGAGCATGCCCTTGTTATGTGGCTTTAGTATGGACTTGTGTCCTTTGATTTAACGGGATGGGGGAACAGAGGGTGCAACTGCATTTCATCCATTAGGCCGGAATAGCAGGAAAATAACAATATGCTGGAACTGTACTTGTTACCATTCCTTCATATATTGTTTGCCTTATGTGAAATCACTCTTCATTGAGCTTCACTGAATGTACGGTGATCAGACAGCTGTCTTTTAGTTGGTACTCAAGGGAACATTTTATTTTTGTTCAAAAAATTTACCGGATGTGTTTTGAAGTGCAAACAGATTGCAGTTCTGGATATTTGTACATACATTTTACTTTGTTAACTTGTTAATATCTCTCAAGTCCTGAAATGCTTTTTAATCTGGAGAGTAATTTTGGTTTTCAGAGAATCATCAATAATAAATTGAGCCATGATATCTGAGACTAAGCCACCACTAAAAACACTTGAATCAAAGAATTGAAGTACATTTATACACCTGTAAAGTTTTCAACGTGAAAACTCCATACGAACGTACTTTACCCCATCCTTGTATTATTTTTCATGCCAGTTTTCCTTGGGGAAAAACAATGTTTAAGTGGCTGAAATTTTATCTGCTGCCGATTTGCAAACACTGTGCTCCGCTACCTTCTTCCCTACCAATGTGCCTTTCGATGAAGAGTTGCTTAGTTTGTTTCTATGTACTTGATTTGAGTAATAACCCCTTCCCTCCGGTGGTCCATGTTAAGGCTGTCATTGAACTGGTCATTGTTTATAGTTGAAACACATGGAGAAATACAGCTTGCAATAAACAACAAGCCGGTAGATTTTTTTTTTTTTTCGTCTGATCATTTTCGGATCAGGGACTTCTTTAAGTGTTTAACATCACTCATCTGTTTGAAAATAAAAAAGGCATATAAACTTTGTATTGTTATTATTTAAAATGTAATATATGTAGAGGCCTGTATGTGTAAGGTTCACAATTTCCTCTTGTTTCCTATGAATAAGTATGATACTTTCTTGTGTAAAGCAAGTGGTGTTAACGTTTCTTATTACGTTTTCTTAAAAAACACAGTTAAATGGTAACAAGCAAACGTATGATAAGTTTGTTTGTCAAGTCCAGTGATTACAATGGGTTGATTAGTTCTGTTCCTTTGTGCCAGGTGTGTGCCATCTTGCACATATACAGGCGCTAAATTAAAAAATAAAAAAAAAACACATGTTTTTGCCATTTGTATTTGTGGGGACAGAATTCAACAATGCAATTGTGCCCCCTAGTTGTCACTTTGGGAACATGCACATGTTAGGAAAACCATGTAAGAGCCATCAAGTGCGTGCCAAAAAGTTTAGCACCCAAACCAACTCGATATACTATGTTATGACAGTCGTCTGTGGCGCAAGGTTATGTATGGTACACCTATGACGAGGCGTTTTAACAATAGGGCCGACTAAGATTCGTTTTTGCATGGGCCAGTCAAATTGTGTAACCTGTAGGCCTTGGCCAAGGCATTCTCACAGCGCGTAAATTGTCAGATTTAATAGTGTATAGTGAAAACTTAGGCACACTTAGTTAGTACATGTCTACTGCATCATCTGGGCTACTTCTATTGTTTTACTGGCATGTGCATATTTCTCTGTCATCAGTGTCAATAACCTTTCAGCAGACCACTGGTGGGCCAATAGTGGAACATTCAATGTTGGTTACATCAGCGCATCCTTTTTACCCTAAATGTGACTCAACATTCCTCGACTATACAGCACGTCTGGCACGAGGAATTCCACCAACAAAACGGAGGGATACTCCCTCTGTAGAGGAATTTGGGACTTCCATTCCATATATGGACTTTTTGATATCAATCACAGCCAAGAGAAAAGAGAGGAGGAGCCTTTATCGATTTACGCATGGATCAACTTTCCATACGAGACCTGTGATTGGAAGCCAGAAAGAGGAGGTAACCAAAGTTTAGAATTTTGGGGTTGGATATATTGTTACTAGAGCGATAGATTGGCTTACATCCGTTCTGTGGGCAAATAGACTACACTGAGTGTTTTCCTTGTCTGTTGAACATTTCAGTGAGAAAAATGACTAGCTCTCAGTTCAACAGAGGTCCAGCATATGGATTGTCAGCGGAAGTCAAGAGTAGGGTAAGTGGTATAATTTGAACCGGTGGATTCTTGTGTTTTCAGTAGTGGCGGTATGCAGCCCTGGATAACATGACAAAGTAGGATTATGCCTAATGAGGGAAAAAAATGAGTTCCCCTCATGAAAGTTGCATTGACAAGTTGCCATTTTTGCATCTTCGAGGGTGATTTATAGTAATGCATTAGGCTAGCCTTTTCAGATGAATAGGCTTCGATTTGCAATAGCATTGGGTTATTATTTTTTAATACAATAGCCTATTACTTTGCAGTGTTTTTAAAATTAGTTTGTATTACTAATGAAAAAGCACGGGCGTTGGCTTTGATAAAGTTAAAAATGCCTTTGGTACACAACGAACCTTTCAGATTCTTCGAGTAGGCCTATGCGCTCAAGAGCATCAGCTGTTAGGTTGTGGCAGTTTTGGAAATCTCTTTGCAAGTTAAATACCTTGAATGCAAAGGTCATGCAGTCAACATATTATTTTACTGGATCACAGTTCTGTTTGAGGTCCTACTCGAACTATTCGTTTGTCTAAGTTCACAACGCTGAGATTCGTCGTGTGCCATAAGTGTTAAACCCTGGGCCTGGGGCCTCAACTTTCTTCATAAATAGAAAGTGATCATAGATGGGGCTTTTCAAATTGCTCTGTAACATGACTTCTATTTATAGCCTAGTTCTGGCGAAACTTACACATTTGAGTTGGTTTATAAATATGCACAATGAACCTTTTTAAACGGAATGATCTTTTTGTCTGTACCCTTTAAAAGCCCCTGTTATGCTCCTCCCCTTGGCTTTTTTTCCTCTCAAGATTGCACAAAAGTATGACCCCCAGAGAGAAGAGGAGTTGCGGATTTGGATTGAGGATGTAACTGGAGGATCTATTGGGGAGGACTTCCAGAAGGGTTTAAAGAACGGTGTCGTATTATGCGAGTGAGTAGCCTAGTCTATATGAAAATGTTGTTGCAAGTCAGCTGTTTTGTTGTTTGTCCTCACACTTCTCAAAATGTTCTTGCGACTAGGCTCATCAACAAGCTCCAGCCTGGGTCTGTGAAAAAGGTCAACAATTCAACCCAGAATTGGCATCAGGTAAACATAGCCTAACATTTGCACTCCATCAGTATCAGGAACCAATGCCCTCCACCAGTGTCTGTTGAAATGTGCACTCAGGTAGACTGGAGGTCCGTTTTAAAATATTGACTTTACCATTGAAGCTCACATCACATTGTTTCCATTTTTCCCTTTTTTGTCTTACTGAAGCTCGAGAACTTGACCAACTTCATTAAAGGGATTACAGTGTATGGATTGAAGCCTCATGATATATTTGAAGCCAATGATCTGTTTGAGAGTGGAAACATGACCCAAGTTCAGACGACTCTCCTGGCCCTTGCTGGCATGGTAAAAAGCTCTTTAAACGTTTAACATTAAACAGCTGGAATTGCTT
This sequence comes from Sardina pilchardus, assembly GCF_963854185.1. Lineage (NCBI taxonomy): Eukaryota > Metazoa > Chordata > Actinopteri > Clupeiformes > Clupeidae > Sardina > Sardina pilchardus. The sequence goes on along the minus strand of NC_084995.1, from coordinate 29,080,335 downwards.
ATCAAGATTACACTATGCTTTAGTGTACATTTCTATGCTGTTAGGCTAAGACGAAGGGAGTACAAACCTCTGTGGACATTGGGGTGAAGTATGCAGACAAACATGAGCGAGGATTCGATGAAGAAAAGATGAAGGCTGGTCATTGTGTCATTGGACTTCAGGTATGATGAGATCCATGAGCATTCATATGAATTGATGAAATCTGTTAAGTTGACCAAACTTAATTGGTGTGTGGTTGCAGATGGGGACAAACAAGTGTGCTAGCCAAGCTGGTATGAATGCTTATGGCACCAGGAGACATTTGTATGATCCCAAAGCTCATATTCTTCCACCTATGGACAATTCAACTATCAGCTTACAAATGGGAACCAACAAAGGGGCCAGCCAGGTAAGACTTTCCCTTTCATTGCAACATTGCAGAGATGGTAACAAACACTACATTGACTATTCATGTAGAGTCAGATTATGTCAGCCTTTTCTCCTGTTGTGCCAACATAACATGAGTTGATCTGTTTGCAGGCTGGAATGACTGCTCCTGGGACCCGGCGTGCCATCTATGACCAGAAGCTTGGCACTGACAAGTGTGATAACTCAACAATGTCTCTGCAGATGGGATATGCCCAAGGAGCTAACCAAAGTGGACAAAACTTTGGATTGGGCCGACAGATCTATAATCCCAAATACTGCCCCAAAAGTGAGGATGATGACGACAAAGAGGAGAATGGGCAAGAAACTGATGGTTGTATTCAGGAATGCCAAGATGAAGGATACCAAGGGTACCAAGAAGAAGGACAGGATTACTAGTGGAATGGTTTCTTTTTTTGGGATTTTCTAACTGCTCAGTTACTGAACTTAAGTGCCTTACTTAGTCATATGTCAACCATCCATAAGATGTAATGTGTTTTAAATGATTCATGTCAGAATGTGTGTAATTGCACAATTCAGACTAAAGAGCTGCTTAGTCAGATGCTATACCATACAGTAGGGCTGTGAAGTGCATGGAATACAACATCACTGGTGTTATGAAGATCCATAGACTCGTGTGTCTGTATGTGTGTGTGAGTGCGTGTGAGTGCGTGTGTCTGGACAATCCAGAAATGGATGGCTTTTAATTGTCATCCATGAACTATTGAATTATTACTTGTATGATTGTTTTGTCCTACAAAGCTTTCCTAGCCTGGATGCCAGACCAACGTTTAGCCCCGCCTACATCCTTTTTCTGCAAGAATTGAGTATGACGTCGTCAGGCTAAAGCTTTCCCAGTGTATCACAATGAATGTTATGTGTCTGCACAGGTCTTGTTTAGTGTCAGTATTTTAAGCATAAATGGAGATTTAGTATCCCCAGTGTATGCAAATATCTAAATGTACTTATACAGGAAAATTAAATGTAGGAAAGACATTTTTAATGTAATTTGCATCTAGACATTCCAAGATTAGTTACTTGAAAAGGGATTTTTTTTTGGTAATGATTTATTTGACAGTGTTGTGGTACACCAGATGCCAGTGTGTATTATTATTTTATTATAGGCTAATTATTATTTTTGTAGTTGTTGTCACACCTGTTGTTGTGACATGCAAACATATGTTTAATTGTTTGCGAGAAACTGACCATATAAGTCAATAGGCATATTCACTTATTAAATTACCATCATATGGGTTCAATCTGTTTTTATCTTTTCTTTATGTTGTGGTATAGATAAGAAACACTAATTGACTGTACATGGATTGTGTTTTTTGCCAACAGACTTTTTAGCCTACATTTTGTGGTCTTGATTAGTGTTGAAGCAGTAAACTGCATGAAAATAAAGCAACAATTTGCCACTTTTATCAGACAATTTGGTGTCAAACATTGTGTTGTGCTGTGGTGCAGGTATGAACCACACAGAGAACAGTGGTTATATAGGCTACCAACATTTATTCATTTATTGACATATGCGGAGCGCAAAGAAGCAGAAATCAGTTGAGGCCTAACATTATTTGTACATATAGCCTAGGCTATTTGTATACTATTGTACATATTTGTATACTATTAACATAATGTGTAGGCCTAATATTTATTACATTTGGAGGAGCAAGACAGGGGTTGACTTGAAAAGAGACAGGTTCTTTTAGAAGTTTTGTGGAAACTTTAAAATGGGATGATCAGAGCTAGGGTAAAGAGGAAAATCCTCTGTAGCAGCTAGGTTACTTCTGCAAAGAAAGGTATAAGTTCCATCCATATGCTTTACTTTCACTGCCACTTCCAAAGATGCTCCGCTTCACCCCTCTTCCAACCGTATCTATCTTGTTGAACATGCTCCGCAAGTTGCGTAAAACCGGATATTACGTAGCCTACAAGTTCGAGCATTATACTGAGAGTGATACAAGTTAACAACTAACCAGAAAACAAAACATAAATACAGGTTGCATTAGTTGACATGCAGTGTATGCCTATACGTTCCATAGATATGCTTTACTTTCACTGCCACTTCCAAAGATGCTCTGCTTCATCCCTCTTCCAACCGTATCTATCTTGTTGAACATGCTCCGCAAGTTGCGTAAAACCGGATATTACGTAGCCTACAAGTTCGAGCATTATACTGAGAGTGATACAAGTTAACAACTAACCAGAAAACAAAACATAAATACAGGTTGCATTAGTTGACATGCAGTGTATGCCTATACGTTCCGTAGATATGCTTTACTTTCACTGCCACTTCCAAAGATGCTCTGCTTCATCCCTCTTCCAGCCGCATCGATCTTGTTGAACATGGCCAGGTTGCGTAAAACCGGATATTACGTACAGGTTTGAGCATAACACCAACATGGAGGCGCTTGGTAAGGGGACATCAACAGTCCGTCTTGATTTGCACATTTTATCGTCATTGTAAAAGTTACTTAATCTATACATGTCTGTATAGGAATCTATTGTAAGCTACTTATGGTCAGTTGGTAATTTATAAACATATCTCTTTGCTCAAGGTTGTCTTTAAGTGTGACCTTGTATTACGTATGCTAGTTTGCAAGGTAGCTAACGTTAGCGTTGCGGGTCTTTGGCCTCTTTTACCATCACTTTAAATAACTTCGGCTTGAGTGAGATGACTTTGTGTTGTTGATGTAAATTTAACAGTAGCATAGTCGTGGTCACACTTGGAACTAGTTTTCTGTCTCATCTGACACGTGAAGTATGGTAGACCAGTAACGTTAGCTAATAGCTAATTTAACTCCTGCATCACCAGTGTTGACTCACAAAAAAAGCTAACTTCAAATGTTACTGTGCATCTTTCTTTGTTATAGTTTTTCGTCTCTCCCGGTTGGGGACTTTTTCGAGGTAAGAAAAAATTCCCAAACATGCAATTGGAAACAGATGTCTTCTGGTATATCGAAGAGCCCTCTAATGTGAATCTTAATGTCACTTTCTCTTCGCACAGGTCCTCTAACCTTTCCGTACTCTGTGGCCATAAGCAACACATTTTACCGCAGAGCAGGTAAACAGCCATGTTCTGAATTTGGAGTTTGTAAAGATGAATTGCATTGCACAAATTCACTGTTTACTTTTTTCATGTTTAGCTTGGTTCCAGTGAGGGAGAAAAGCACAGCTTTGGCAGCCAAGCCAGCGTCTGCACTAAGCAACAAGGGGGAGTATGTCATCACCAAGCTAGATGACTTGGTCAACTGGGCTCGTAGAGTGAGTATGCATATCAGTGATTATGATTTGCACCATAAGTCCTACTCTCTCCCTCCCTCCTTGTATTTAGGCCAGTGTGTGTGTACCATGACAATGGAACTTAGACACATGGGACCCAGCTTAAGAATCTTGTACAATGAAAATATATGATTTGTATGTGTGTTTTACAGAGCTCATTGTGGCCAATGACATTTGGCCTGGCATGCTGTGCAGTAGAGATGATGCACATGGCTGCTCCTCGGTATGACATGGATCGTTTTGGAGTGGTGTTCAGAGCCAGCCCCCGACAAGCTGATGTCATGATTGTTGCAGGGACTCTCACAAATAAAATGGCCCCTGCCCTGCGTAAGGTATTTACGCATTTTTTGCTTCTTTCAAATGACTCTCAAACAATTAAAGCGGATTTATAGATGTAGACAATCATTTTTATTTTATTATTTTTTTTGCAAATAGGTGTATGACCAGATGCCGGAGCCCCGATATGTGATTTCAATGGGGAGGTGAGATCATATTTCTGTTGATTTACATTTGAGTTGTATGATGAAATATGCTAACTATGAAAGAAATGTACCTCTAACCTTTATGTTTTTAATTTCTGGCTGTAGCAAGAAAAAGGGGTGTTGTTAGATATGCCACAGCTTGGCTTCTTGCACTAAATTCATTAATTCTAAGATGAGCAGGTGCCACTCTTGTGCTGCACGTGGTGTCTGCAGAATCTCAGCACTACGCAGACTGTGTGAAAAACAACACAATTGTATGTCCAGTTTCACAATTCGATCATTAAGCAGGAGCTTGGACATGTCAGCCTCTTCACTTTCATCCTTATGAAAAAAAAAATTACACCACATTCAGAGAGGAAACAACTAGTTAAGGGGAGACCAAGGAACACGAATGACATTCAGCGATTACAGGCACAATAAGGCGCAAGGCATCTTGACAGTAAACATGATCTCCACTTTTGATGCGAGAAGTGATGGGCAATGAGTGAATTTCAGCTGTCTCTTTAGACTTTTGTTTAATACCTCTGTGAATCCTTAATTGGAAATCACTAGCGAAGGAACTTAAAGGAACACTCCACCGTGTTTTCATATTAAAATACGTTATTCCCTTAACTAAGACGAGTTGATACATACCTCTCGCGTTTCAATGTGTGCACTCAAAGGCTCTGGCGTGCGGTGCTACTTTTATAGCACTTAGCACTGATAGCACTGCTAGCCCAGTGCATTCACTCGGATCCAAACAGAGATGAAGTTAGAAGTGATGAAACACCTACACGTTTTCCCTATTAAAATACAGTTACACGAGTAGTTACACGACCAAGAATGGTGAGACAAAATAAAACGTGGTGCTTTTCTAAGCGAGTAAGAAGGATAACTATAATGTGTGGCGGAATAGCACATGGGAGCACTTTGACTCGGTGCAGTAATATACTCACTCCAAAGTGAAACTGAAAATCCAAGACCGATGATATTACTGCGCCGAGTCAAAGTGCTCCCAAGTGTTGCTGCTAATCCTGCAGCTTGACCGCAACGCCAAAAAGCCAGGCCCGTTGGTATGGCAGTCACAGAGCATACTCAACTGTAGTGACCGTACTCAGTCACAGTTGCAGGTACACGTATTTGTAGCAAACCAAAAAGGTACAGGGTTTAGGTTCAGTACAGAAGTGTACCGAATGTACTAAATGCAGTCTTAAACTAGAAAAGCACTCAGAGAGCGCAGACCTCCGCCAAGCGAAAACATAACCGCCTCCTGGATCCAGACGGTGATCCAGATCACTCCCACTTAATCGTTTCTTCCCTGGGTCATTTCAGACCTTCAATGAAAATGTAATCGATACCCATCCACAACTTTTTGAGTTATCTTGCTAACAACAAACAAACAAACAAACTCTGATGAAAACATAATCTCCCTTGGTGGAGGTAACAATAATCAACAGATGTTATATGTCAGGTTAGACAGTGAATGTAAAAAAAGCATTGACACCTTTTCAAAATACTATTCCCATTGGGCATCAGCAATATTGTCAGTGGATTTTAGGTCAGCAGTACCTGCAGGCTTACTGTACCGAAAATGAATAGAGCTGGCCCGATGATTCGATGATTGTATGCTGTTAGACCCCTATCAGACAGACAGGCTTAGAGAGATTCCTTGGTGTTTTGTTAAGATTCCTGTTGTTCCTCTGTCCAGTGTTTGCTTTCATTTGAACACCGGATGGCAGTTTCTTACACTGTAAGACAAAAAGTTTAACAGCAATGTTAATGCTGATGAAAGTTTGTTTGCAGCCCATCAAGTGGCACTTTTGATTTTGATCGTTTTGATTGCCTGGAATTTTTGGGCTCAGACACTTTTTCAATCTTAATAATCTTAATCTTTTATCATACTGTCATACTTTCAGTGATTTTTGAAGAACGCAGTCATTTTGTCATTTTGTCGTCTTAAAACTTAAAAATATGTTCTATTTATTTCAGCTGTGCGAATGGCGGCGGCTATTACCACTACTCCTACTCTGTTGTGAGGGGATGCGATCGCATCGTTCCAGTAGATATATACGTTCCAGGTAATAAATAAAAGAAGCATGGCTTTTTGCTTGCCTTGAATAAGATGCTCCATATTGCTTTGTCCCTGTGTTGTGTTGACTGGGGTTTTAACTGTTCATTTCAGGCTGTCCACCTACTGCAGAGGCTCTTTTGTATGGCTGCTTGCAGCTGCAGCGGAAGATCAAGCGTGAGAAGAAAATGTCTATCTGGTACCGCAAATAAGAGCCAATGTGTAAATAATTTATTCCCCTATACCTGTGTTTTGGCAGTAGACCACACCAGTAGTACTATTTGCCTTGACTCTCCAGCATCTTCAATAAAACGTCTGAATATCCTTGTACTCCTACTAGCTTTTATCTAAAGCTGAAATTATTTTTTAAAAATCATCTGTAGTTTCATCAACAGAGGGTTCGTTGGCTGTGTCTGTGACATCACTGTGGTGGAGCTGGATGAATGACAATAAATAAAACATTGCTTGTGTTTAATTTTTTTTAAGTTTTTTTTATTTCAAGTATATTACATGAAAGTTTTACAAAGGTAACATTACATTTATGAGCCATAAAGCTTCAGTTGTACTGAGTCTTATTAATAATTTATATTAGTAAATGTATTGTTTATATTTGTGCTGTAGTCAAAATTGCTGTATATGAGATATGAGATGGGATATACAGTGCCTATAGAAAGTCATCATAGTCCTTTGGATAGCTACTTTTTTTGTCTTACAGCCTGAACTCAACCCATTTAAAAGAAAAATAAAGAATAATAATTAAAAAAAAAATTAGCTGTATACCGTCAAAATAATGAAAAAAAGACAACTGTATTAATCTGAAAATTTATTTTAAAAAAATGGAAAACTAGAATAACAGGGTTGGAAAAGTCATCATACCCCTGATTTAATACTTTGTAGAGCTTCCCTTTGCTTTTATTACAGCCATCAATCTGGATAGGTCTCTATTAGCTTTGTACACCTAGGGTGGGGAATATTTGCCCAATCTTCCTTGCAGAATTGTGAGAATTCAGTCAAATTCTGTGAGGAACGGCGATGGACTCTCCAAGTCAATCCACAGATTTTCTATAGGATTTAAGTCAGGGCTCTGACTTGGCCACTCAAGGACATTCACCTTTCTATCCTTAAGCCACTGCTTTGTTCTTTTGGCAGTATGTTTAGGATCATTGTCGTGTTGGAAGGCGAATGACCTGCCCATCTTAAGCTCATTGTAAAGCCCACCAAAACATACTTTGATATGAGGATAAGACAACGCAATAACTTCTTTAAATGTCCATGAAACATGTTGCCTATTTTACAGTATTATCGGGAATGTGCGAGTAGGCTGAGGTGCCTCACGAGGCATTTGTTACAAAACTTTGTTCTTTTTGATTGCAGGGTTAAGCATTGACTGCCATGATTGTCAGACCTGCTCCATTTTGAGTCAATGGTGGTAGTACCTCACTCTGAACGTTTGAGGTCACTGTTGCCCACTGATGAATTTACCATAGCCAACTATGCTGCACAAATCTTTCCCACAAGTTTATGTATACCCCTAATACCTAACCTAAGCATAACAGTTCACATTAAGTAGCCTGTATTTGAATATTACTATTTGTATTTCATACAAACATGAGGTGTTTTCACAATGTCTTATAATTGTTATGGATGAACAGATTGCATCCATTCACCTGAGATTGGTCAAGGCATCTCCAGCAGAGGGCAGACGTGACTTCCGCGGCCGGCCGTGTGCTTTGACAGTAAGCCTACCTGCTCATCTTTCACACCAAAGCCCAGCCTGTCTGCGGCCCTACTAGCCTGGCGCAGAACTGCTAAATCTGATTCAGTTTTCGCTTAAGATCACTGTCCCTGAGGATACCTCTGTGTTCCCCTGCCTGCCCGGACTCGCTCTTTCACTCTTGTTGGAGCAGGTGACAGATGAATGCAGAGATGGTTTTATATGGTCGATTATCTTGTGCATTATATAATGCCATGAAATGTAATCTTTTAAGAGAAGGGGCTTTTTAACATGCAATGCTTGCAGCAGTAATTATACATATATACCTGCATACGCATACATGAGTAAATATGTTTAGTTGCTTTGACATCTGGTTTGCAAAATGGAAATGTATCTGAAAAGAATCTGACATGTTCTCATGGAACATGTTTTTTTAAGGATTGTCTTTTACTTTAACTTGCTCTAGAAGACACAAATATTTGTATGCATTTGTAAAAACATCATCTGTGATCTTTGCAGATTAGCTGTTAATCACACTACATGTTGACTGACTCCTAGCTTGCCCTGCTTTACCTTCAGGGGACAGTTGCTGTGGTTGCAAAACATTTATTGTTATGATATTAACTAGAATGGCGAGTTCAACTGCTTGATTAAGATTACCCTTTTCATTGCCTTTAATTCTTTAAAAACCATTTGAGCTAAAACAGGATTGAACTGTAATGGGATAGGATCATGCTTCATTGCTTTATCTTTTTAAATGTGCTTTGACCTCTCTTTTGTCTTTTTTCAATTTTAGTTCCTGCATGAATAGCAGATTACATTGGCCAAATTACTATATCATCCTAATTTACTAACTAAATGTATGTGTTGAAATAGTTCTTGAGTGAGCTGCAAGTATCTGGCTACTTCAGGCCCCAGGTCAAAGCACATCATCACATTTTACTCCATGTCCACTTAATACCACTTGTGGTTATCAAAAACACATTAGTGCTCGGCCTGTAAAGAGATTTCCTCGAGGTGTGAGACATGCGGTCGATGGTGCAAAGCTGCTGAACTGTAGTCCCTGTGAGTCTCGTAAGCCGGTAATGCAAAGGAGGGAGACTCACACGTGCTCTGGCGCCATATGGCATTCTAAAGCCTCCCGGACACCGAAGGTCACCACAAAAACGTTGGGGTTCAGGGTGCCTTTTTTGGGGCTAAATGCTAATTCTGCATTACAGGAAAATGAATGTACAGCAGATAGCACAGCTCCTGCACATCATGAGGCATAACTGTGTTGAAAGCATATTTGATTTATCTGTCTCAGCCAGGCAAGCTTTAGCAAGACAGGTATTTCATTTAGGCCTACCACCTGCAAGCTAGTTGCCACCTGACAGAAATCACAGCTGCCCCGGTTGATGCTGTGTCAAACTGAATGCGATAAAACTGAATGCGATACTGACAGATATTTATATCCTGACACTATGAAAATGATCATAAATGGCAGACGAAAAACATTTTTAAAATAATCTTTATTGGCCAACTGAATGGACATCTGACTTAAAGATCAGTTCTTCTCCGTTGTGTAAAAAAAGAAAGAGAAAACAATATCAAAGGTCTTTTATACTTTTGGAAAATATAAGAAATATAAATAATTAACAAAAAGGTAAAAAGTACACAGTGATTCTTTACAGAACTTAAATAGAAAAAAAATAAGAACATGGCATTTTGTCAACATGAACTGAGAATATTACAACTGAGCACAACTAAATGTGTTTACATTTACACGATTTTAAAGGTTCAGTCAACATAAACTCTGCTTAGTATTTACAGGAAGTGGAGAAAACTTCAGGAATAAAATACAGTCAATATGACTGAAGGGGGAAGACTCCACTAAAAGAAGATGGAGTTGTAGCTGAAATAAAAATAAACAGTAGACTAGACAACAACAGCTGTATATTATTAAAGGACCAGAAAAGCCACATGTGCACAATTTGACAACTAAAGCTATCTTACTCGCCTGTATGCTCTGTGATGCTGCATTGTTCTACATTGTCTTTTGATAATGCCACTGCATAACTAATGCCTCTAATAGAGGTCACACAATCTCTATCTGAATGTGTGCATGTTTGGTCCATATGATTGGGTCCTTGAACGGCCCTTGTTCATAGTTGCTCTCTGTAAATGGGTAGCCATATCAGTGCTAGGGGGCTTTCATAGCGCCCCTCATACCAGATCCGTCTTAACATGTGGAAAATGTTAAAAGGTGCTTGCAATATGCAAACATGCCGGTACACGCTTAACTCAAGCACATCTAGTACTCTGTAACCTGGATGGCTCTCTCCTACTCAGAGACAGTGATTTGATACTGTATCCATGTCAGCTTCAACACACCATGTTCTTTTCACACTTCAAATTAAAATGTCTATTGAAAAGTTTCACTGTGAAATGGTGTGGACACTTAACACGAATCTCTGAATTTAGCACCTTTTTTCTCTCTTAAGAACCAATATTTGGACTTAACTATTTGGATCACTATAAAAATGTGACTTGTTTTAAACATGGTCTCAGTAGTGCACGACTCTTGTGTTCAACATCTCGCTCTAAGATTTGTTCTCGATCTCGGAGGGTGCAATCATCATCGTTGTTGTTTTCAGAGGATAATAGCGACCGCGCCAAGTCTTCCAGAACACTCCCTGTTTCCTCTGGTGTCTCTGCTTGGGTGGCGGGGTAACGAAGTACCTGCCATTCAGGTTGGAGTGACCACAGTTGCTAAACCACCATCCGCCTGGAACAAAAACACATCATGCTCGTGTTAGGGCATGTGGATCACTTTTTGAAAAACACTGTGAACTGGCGTCAAAGCAGTACACTGAACTCTTGACACATTGTAAGCTTACCAGAAAGGTGCTTGGCACAGTTGATGTCGCTTTTCTGGTCATTATCTTTGTCCCGGGTAGAGAAGGGCAAGCCGGCAGGATCACTAGGAAAAGCACTCTCGAGATTCTTGGAGGCATTGTCCAGGATGTGCAGTGAGTAGTGGCTCTCTTCCCCGCTCAGACGGAACGGGTACTTGATGGTCTCCAGGTCATCTCTCCAGTCGCTGAGCTGGACCTTGAGGATGTAGTTACCATCTTTTGACAATGAATGCATCTTCTCTAGGCCAAGCCAGAATTCACCTGAGAAAGACATAATAAAAAAATTATCAAGGGTGTTGATTCAAAGCTGTTATACACTAATTTAATGGAGCTTTGAGCAAGATAAGGTTAATCCTTTAATTGAATTCAGGGAACAGGCGATTAAATCCTTCAATAACATTAGGCATAGGGATTTTGCAGTGATTTCTGCCAAGCCCACTCTACTGGGATTGGCCTGATCTTCATCTCTTAAAGCCTGATGTCTGAGATGTACAGCCTGTGTAGCATGTGAGCACTTATTTCTTGTTTAAACTTCACCGCTAAGAGCTCTCAAAACATGTGCATAGCATGTATGTGCCCTTAGCAGGGGAGGAACTTCTGGGTCACTTATTTCACTGTAGTTGTGGAGCTTCTAGCAATATTTGTTTTGGCTGTTTGTTTAAAAAAAATGCACATTTGACATTTACCATTGAGGTTTCCAAAGCCACTTTGGTAGGCCTGCCAGAGCTGATCAAAATCTACAGAGCCATCCTGCCGTCTCTGGATGACTGTCCACCCCCCATCTGCAGAACAGAAAAAACAGGCAAAGGGATTAGGAAAGAATTAGTTTCAGTTCACTGTCATAGATAAGTTCAGTGAAAACATTTCTGCTATATGGCATGCATCCATACAATGAGGTCCTTGACGTACCTGCTGTCATTTCACAGAAAACATCAAAAGGTTCAGACTGCAAAGGCTTGATTGTGTAAACTCCAGTGCTTGTCTCCCCTCTCAGAAAAAGTTCGTGACAGTCAGAGGCCATATCTATAAAACAGAAGAAACAAAAACATTTGTTAAAAAGTGCTGACTTTATTATCTGAAGACACCATTGCATGTAATGCTCTCTGCATGCCACTGCATGGAAAGCCACTGCCACTGCATGGAAAAGAGTTGCCAGCTAACTTGCTTCTCCCTCCTTTGAAAAAGTAACACCACATAAGGTACTATCATCTTACATTTAAGTAGATTATAAAGTTTTTATTTTGTTTATCTTATCACTGGTTGTTGTGTATTGTAAGCGCCACATAATCACCTCTCATGCAACTTATGCCAAGCCCAATATAGATAAACAAAGATTTGTTTGGAAGAAACTGGCAAGACTAAAGGGAAACTGATAACCTGTCCAGCCTGCCCTGTTCAGTCACTTAGGCCACTGAGAGCTTATTTTTTGCCTGATAAAGGAAAGCTATCCTGGGGGGGGGGGGGGGTTACTGAATTCTGTCCGTAAACATAACCTTTCTCCCAGTTCCCAAGATTTGTCTCAGCTGCTATTGATTACACAGGCCTCAGCAAACACCCTCCTCTCTCCTCTGTCTCCCTGCCCCCACAAAAGACTCACGCTTGCTTCATGTGCACAGAATGCATGGCAGTCGCATGCTCACAGAATGCTATAGCCCTCAAGGGCAAATGGCTGTCTAGTGCCAAATGGGACCGAATCTTTTGAGCACTCCAAATGTCTGTGTATAAATAAATTAGAGTAACTCTATGCGTATGGAGAGAAGCTGAGACAGAGCACGTACAAATTGTCTTTCAGTTTAAAAAGTACTGTAGGCCTACTCTACAGAGAGCAATCGAATAATGCCTGTTGTTTTGACTTGTGTGCTCACAAAAGATCATTTGGACATTTCGATGCCAAATGCGTTTGCTTTTTTAAAATGGGAGGCTTTTTATATGGGTGTTGACTTATTATGAACAAATGAAGAATCCTAAATTGTTTAGAATCTTGGCTAACTGGTTCTGTAGGCCTCAGGGCCTGCACTGCTCAAGTGGCACACTTCCTCAATGAAGGAAAGAGGGAGGGGATGTATAAGGAGAGAGAGAGACAAAGGTGGGTGGAGGGGTGTCTGTCTCTGACAGATCTAGGGTAAAGGTTGTGAGTTCTTTAAGGAAGTGACCATGCTTTTCTTTGTGAAATGATTACAGCTGTCTTTTAAACAGCAAAAAAAAAAATGTCTGTACAAAGTTCACATTCCTGAAATAGGGTATTTTCTCCTCTAAGTGAGGTTAACTGGCTGTGAGCCAGAGGGAAAAAATCTGTGGAACATAGCATTCTAGTTTTAGTCCCTGCCCCCATCCTTTCTGTCAGATTTACAACAAATCCTTCTGTTCTTTGGGTCTGTTTGTGACCCTGACTTAACACTCACGACTAAATGAACTGTCACCCAGTTGGCTGGCATCCAGCTAGACTGTTTCTCTTGCAACATTCTTTATACCCAGTGATGTCAAAACTTGCCAAAAGGGGCTAAACTGTGTTCTGTTGGATGACTGTTCAGTTTCCTCATTACAACTCAGTTCAGACAGGGTTACCTTTCACCTAGTTCTGACCAATTGCTTAGCCAATGTGAATTTCCTCGCTTCGGAGATCTGTTCAAACACGCATAGGCCTACTGAATATAGGCTGATAACCACATAATAGTTTCTCCGTCAGTTTTTTTTTTTTTTACTTAAAATAAAATATGACCTGTGGTTCATATTTTACAGTCTTATTTTTTCTCAGTTAAATAGGCCTACACCAAGACACGCACACTTTGTAGTATATCCTAATAACCTCAAGTAAAATTTACCTATTTAGCAAGTTCATGTATCTCTTCGTTTAAGCGAGAGGACAATACATAATTTAAACACCCCGTTACAGTTAAAAGAATGGCCTTTTTTAGGCTAGGCCTAGCCTACTAGCCTACTACATTATGATCTCCCCGTCCGCTTCCCAAATTAATCTGACACAGTCAAAATCACTCACCTTGTGGTGAATCGTGTTGTTCGATGCTGCCGTTTTGAGGGATGACATCGCCTTTCCGCTTTAGGAATGACTGCATGTTAATCTGTATCTGAAAAAGACGAAAAGTTTTAGTGCCCTGGGAAAACATAGGCTAATTTTGATAATTTTACGTGACAGGAATTTTGCAAATAATTGTCTCTGTGTTGTTGGCTACCTGATTTTGAAGAGTTCGAATACGGATGTTCTGCTTGTCCAGCTTTTCCTGCTGTTGCTTTATTCTGTCCACGAGCTCATCTATACGCCGGTTCTGAGCCTCCATCATCCACTGGAAGAAACAGAGAGACATGTAAAGCAACATACATTTGTGAGTACTAAATATCTCTTTCATAAATGTGCCTGGGCTTCTGCCCATGACATTCAGATACTCTATGCGCCCCTTTTTCCAGACATGTTTTTTTCCAATAAAGAAGAATGAAAAGGTTATTCCAGGGCCCAGTTACATAAGTAGGGCCATATAAACTCAGTGTACCAGAACGCCATAAGTAGGACAGTCGCCCACTCTGTTCACAACTGAACTGAAACCGATGCGAATGTGTATTTTACTATGCAGAAGGTCACAGTTCACTGAAATAAGCTAACTTGAATCTCTGCACATGTTTCACATTCGTTCCGTGCTTTGTCTAGCAGTGATGGCAGCCTTGCACGTACAGCACGCCTCTAGCACAACTGCAACACACCCACCATGCTTTTTATACACTGCTATTCTCTCCAGGCCAGTGTAACTTAACACCAAGGTAGACCTCTACATTTTTAAAGCTTGCCTATATATGAACTAATTATAAACAGACAACTGTCACTTGAACAGATATGTACACCATTAGATAGATGTGAGAGAAAAAAAGAAAAGCTTTTTTAAAAAAACGTGTTCAGATAACTACAAATGCAAACACTGTGTGAACATGATGAAGGAATCACAGTATTATAAACAGCTAACCATGCCTAGAAATGTTTAGTTAGAGAAAAGCAGTCTCTTGAATTACCTGGATGGTCCGTGCATCAGTGGAGTTACCACTGGCGGCATGCAACTCCTCTCCTTGCAGCACACCATTCACTTTCTCCTCAAGCCTGTTCATCCTCTCGTGGACCGCCTGTTTCTCTGTCAGCAGCTCGTCAGCCTTCTCGCGCAGCTCCGAGGAGACGTTGAGGACCTGGCTCTCCCTCTCCTCCAGACCTTCAGTCCTTGCTCTCAGCACCTTGTTGTCCTCCTGCAGCCGTAGGGTCAGCTTGCCCAGGTCAGTTACCGTGCCGTTGAAAGACTTCAGCTTGGCAGTGATGTCTCGCACCTGGAGCTTGGTCTTGTCCACGTGCTCTTTGAGGCCCTGGCCCAGCTGCAGTAGCCCGTGGGCCAGCACATTCACGTCGTCCCACGCGGCATACTGGACCCTCTTCTCCTTCCCAGCTGACCCCTTCCTCTCCATTGGGAAGCCTGACCCGGTAGTTGCAAGGATGGCAGTGCAGAGCATCAAGTTGGTGACTGTGACCTTCATCTTGTGTTCTTGCCGGTTGTCTTTGGTGTGTAGGAAATGGTACCACAGAGGTCTGCCTACTGTGCAACAGATTCAAGAGAGTCAGCTTAGACAGTGAATGGCCACTCACCCAATATATAGGCCGGGATCTGCAGCTGGCTAATCTGATTGGTCCCCACCCAAAAAGGGGTGTGTTTGCCACTCAGGTTTCTTTTCCCTTCAGCCGTTGACTCTCTTCAAGCACCACGGAGCAGGGACAATGATGTAACAATGAGACCAGTTTTAATCTCTTCAATACTTTAATGAGAAGAGTGGTGTTGATAATCCAGTGTGTTTTGATAATGATGTGACATCATATTTGAGTATATTAAGATTAGCTGTCAGTAGATATCAAATCAGAGGTTTTGTGAAGGGTAAATGTAATATGTTAATTACTTTATAAGGAAGGGCTTGTATTACACTTTAATACACGTTTGTCCTAAGTACCACTTTTCTTTAAGCACTTTTTATTACAGGGCTGTAACAGTGTGATTAATTGTGATTCTTTTGTATCATCTGAGATCAAATTATTTCAGTTTTAAAATGTGAAGGTAGGCCTTCGAGCAGAAGACAAAACTGCTGTCATGCAGTGATTGTTGGAGGGGGGAGTTCTGTGAGGTCACAAAAAAAAGGCCTTGTCGTGAGTGACGGGGAGAACGTGACCTGGCTGAATGCATTGGCCTGAGGTGATCTGTTCTGCCGCACGGCGTGAGGAGCACTGTGAGAATTAGGGGAAAGTTCACGCACAGAAAGGGCTGTGTTCTCTCTCTCAGCGGCACTTCCCAAAGAGCAGACTTAACAGACTTCTGAAGAGAGACACATTGTGGTGGGTACAGCATGACTTTCTCCTTGAAATAGCGAAATCCTTCCATTCGAGTTCACATGATGGACCGGTCACCTTGGCCAACTTTCTTTTATAACATTTTACTCTAGTAGTCACTGCTTTTTAAAAAAAACATTTGATCTAATCTAATGCCAAAATAGCTATTTTTGGAACATGGGAATCCCTGGGGAACTGGTTCCCGTTAGAGTGTTTTATTAATTATAAGTAAAGTAAAAATCAAACATTCATTAATGTGTGATCTGTAAAAAGATGAATTCTATTTGTCCCATCTCCAACATTGCCATTCTATAGAGGAGAGATGTTTTACTTCTATATGACAGCGTGGTTACAAAAGAAAAGAATGTGGGGACCTCTGCTCCATGGATGGATGTTGAGTGGGCGTAGGGGACTTAGGGTTCAGAGGACAGGACATAGTGTGCAGTTGTCGGGGTGAACGTGGTCCCTCTGCACCCCACCGCATCTGGGATGAACTTCATCTCCCCACAGGGATTAGTGCACTGATCATCCATGTCGGCCAGGGAGCCACATGTGAAATAGTTTAAAGCTGTCTGCAGTGAGGCATATTCTAAAAGCATTTAGCCATAGCGTTTGGAGTGAAATTTGGAGTGAAGTGGTCCTGAAGTCTTGTCTAAACATGTGCTTACCAATTACCACTGGTTTGCTGATTGAAACCTACACGTGAATGACTTCATCTGTACGCTATGGAGTTGTGCTGCTCTTTTGAGTAGTTTTCCACTGGTAGCTGAGAGAGTTGAGCAACACACTTGTTTCTTTAGGAGCTGATTAACAATTAAAACTTGTTTACCTTAAACTAGGAATGATATTTTTTTAATTCCTTATTATTACCTCTCTTGTCTTTCTGTAAATGGACATGTTCTATCTTCAGAAATCACAAATCTGATAAAGGATTGAAATCTCAGTGGCCATTTAACAAGGAGAGTAATTTGAACTATATTCATATTAATCATTAATGACTTCTAAATCTGTCTTTTTACTGAATCTAGCCGAAGCTAGTCACGTTTTTGTCTTCTTTCTGTAGTGGAGGAAAGCATATTTCCATTGACAACATTCCATTGGTTTCCCGGCAAGTTATGAATTCTTAGTTCTTCAGAATCCATAAAACAGTTACATCCCGAGGAATGAAAATTGGGAGGGTTTTTTTGTTTGTTTTACTGGAACCATAGGAACAGCTGTATTCTCATCTCAGTCATGGACGTTGTCCCAGAAGAGTGACCTTTTACCTACATTCCCAATGCATAACATCTGCATCACACAGTATAGCCTTTAGTGATGCCGAAACAATGGCTGTAACTTCATAAGTATAGCCTGATATGGTTTCCTACCCATATGTACACTGTTCTCAATGGGCCTGTAATCCTTTTTAATGCTCCATTACTCCTCAAAGACGTTTAATCTAAAACCACTATGGAATGTTTGATACGTGTATGACTGGTGATTTGCTGGCATTCAGATGACCTTATGTCTTTTTTTCTTTTAATTCCTCACTTTTCTTTTTCAAAACAGTGTAACGTAATGAAGAGGCCTTTGGCCCATCAGATGAAGCCTCAGTGCCCAGGTTGTATGGGCTTATGTTCCGTAAGAGAGGCCTGATTTGTCTCTGGATAATGTGGTTTCTCGAGCAGCAATG
The DNA here is from genome assembly GCF_963854185.1 of Sardina pilchardus. Classification (NCBI taxonomy): domain Eukaryota; kingdom Metazoa; phylum Chordata; class Actinopteri; order Clupeiformes; family Clupeidae; genus Sardina; species Sardina pilchardus. The sequence continues at coordinate 29,062,474 of NC_084995.1, read as the reverse complement.
GGACTGTTCTGTTTGGCTGGCTTAAACAGCTGAATGGACCCAAAGCATCTGAACTGAAGATCAGAAAACATTCTGGTCTCTGTGCGGACTGGGAACATGGAAGGCCTCATTACAAAACAAAAAAGGTCACATTACAAAACAAAAAGAACGTTTTTTAAGGTGTTACAGCACATTTTTATGCTATACTAAATAACGTTTTGAAATGCTTTATTGGAGTCATGAGACATGTTGGTATGCCAAATTTGACACGGGAATTCTAACTTTTTATTGAGGGCCAGAGCCATTAGCTTTATAAAGTGACAAAAATGTACAGATATTGATGTCCCCTTGTCAGTCCAATTAACACATCAGTCACATGCATACTTTATTCGTTTTCCGTTTGTTGCAAAGTGTTGTATTTCAGTTCTGTACAAAGTTCTGCTTTCCAAACAGTTGCGTTTGGAGAATATCAGCTAGTGAAGGCCCTGCAAATGGGGACGTGACTTGTGGCCCTATATAGGGCGCTAGAGGTGACTGGCCTCTACTGCCACCCTGTGGCCATGACAAGAATGTTGTGTATTTTAGTGCGGTCCCCTGAAGGCTCATCACTGTACGTCCCTCTGCCTGAGCCTCTAGGTCCACAGTCTCAGACTCTGGACCTCAACTGTTCATATGTCTCCACAGAGCATGCAGCTAGAGGTTTGCAGGGCAGGGTTTCCTGTTGAGAGCAACTTGAGTGCAACTCTGGTGGAAATGGCCTGGATTCCTTTACGTAGTGGATGGCTCCTGAGAGAGTTGTCCTCAACTTGATTTTTAATGATGCTATTGTCCTGTGTTTCCTTTCAGCGTGTCCGTCTCTAAGCACTCATCCACTTTCTCCTCTTCCCGTGCTCATGCTTCCACCTGCGTCAGTGAGACATAAATAACTGTAGAGACCTTGCAAGCATGTAACTACTAGGCAAGTGGTCTTTCTACACGGACATGTTTTTTAAACATCATTTGCTGTATGGGAATTCCGATAGCTATGCAGTTCATGGAAGGATGTAAATGGAGTTCATTGCTCATATGGCAAAAATGTGTTCACTGCTAGTACCTCCATCTCACACTAGACACTGGACCACTAACAACCCACTCTGGTGGCACGAAGCCTGTGTGCACCTTCCCTGCTAATGCCTAATGTGATCACCCTGACACTGTGATTGATAAAGACACTCAGGATGCTGGCAACCCAAGAGTCATTTTAGGCATGTAGGGCAACAGCTGGCCCTTTTTGTTGTCGGAAGTTCAGGTTTCAAGATTCAAGTTACGGTTCAACAAATCATGCGTGTTTTGTTTTGTTTTGTTTGTCATGATAAGAGAGCAGATGACAGATTGTAACTCACAACACACAAAAACGTGAACCATATCAACTCAGAATAGCATACACCAGCATAGACATCAATGCACAAAAGCAGTGCAGTGTGAAAAAACATGCTATGTTTTGACTGATAGATAATGAATGGATGCTTAAAAACATGTTTTCTATCTCTTTATTCCCATGAACAGTCTTAACGTGAGCTCTGAAAAAATAGAAATCATGTCAACAACATGCTTGCAAGTAACAAGGAACAACATTCTCAGCTCAGTGTTCAACCCAGGGGACTAAACCCATAACAGTCCCACACAGGGTTTGTCCATCTGTTTGGCTCATTTACAGAGAATCCCTGTAAATTAACCTCTTATCTGCATATGTCTGGGAATTCACCAGCAGCACACAGACTATGTCCATTTTACGTTTGTGCATGTTAAACTTGAGAGGTCATGTCAGCTAGGAATATAGCAGAGACAGGCATCCACTTCAGGATTCCACCCAGGGCCTACCTGTGATGCCACTGCTGTGGATACCAGCAGCCACATTCCTCTTTCTGAACATGTTTTTGCAGATCCATGCTCACGTAGCACGGAATGGTTTTAGGCAGGGAGTGTATTTCCTCTGCACATATGCCTGAGAGTATGGAAACCACAGCTGTACATACAAGCAAATTGAAGGTCACATACTTGAAGTTCAATCGCCTTAGATTAAACAAGTCCATTGGTTACTTCCTGTTTTTACATGTTATGCAGTAATCAGCAAGACTATAGAAATCTTTAGAAGTTTACTGTCCACATCTATCTATCTATCTATCTATCTATCTATCTATCTACCTACCTACCTATCTATCTCTATCTATCTATCTATCTACAGTATCTATCTATCTATCTATCTATGTGTAGTTCAAAGTAACTGTGATAGTGCTTTGGGTTTCTGCAATACAGTTTATCCCTAAATGTACTCCCTCTTATGTAAAATCAATGATGTCACCCTAAAATGATGTTAAACAACGTGGATGTGTATTTTGAGTACTGAGTAAACTACTGCATTTGAAACCTTTGTTCAGGTGTGCTTGATGTTCTTCCAAAAAGACAGTAGTTTAGGAGTTTTATTTTTTTTAATGTTTTATTTGTTGAGTGTTGTGCTTTGAGAGCAAAAAATAATCAGAGTCAAATTCCTTGTTTACGCAAACCTGGACAATAAAGCTGATTCAGATTTAATATAGGCTACCAATTTAGGTTTATTTTCACTGTTGTTTATGCCCCATGGAAATGAAAGCTAAATGAAATGTCCCCAGACCCTGGCTTGTATAGTCCTCAAGTCAGACTCATTTTAAGGACTCATAACTTGACTTGGACTTGCATGGGGCACCGATGACTGCATTCAAACTCGTAAATGGAGCTGTAGAGTACTGTACTGTGGTACTCAGATTGATCAGCGCCTGTCCTTCACTCAACATAGACGTAGAACGCAGACAAGATGCATGTGCCTCCTGAGGAAGCTCAAAGCCAGGATTTGATGCAAGACATTTTGGACAATGCTAGAATCGGTCATCTCCTTCAACATGCACAAACAGATGCAAGGGAAATCTGGCTAGGATAATCAAGCAGGCGGGCAAGATCATCAGCGTCTCACAGACACAGCTGTCAGTACATATCTGTACATGTATGCAGTGGAAAGGAAATCAAATTCCATTCGCCAGGATCCCTCCCACCGATGTTTTGAGTTGTTACCATCAGGCAGAAGATAAAGTGCCCCTGGCCAAAAAGTCTCTTTACACACAATTCTTCATACCCAAGGCAATACACACACACAACCAGTCAAAAGTCTGCACACGCCAATTTATTCATGTTTTTTCTTTACTCTGACTTTTTTTACAGAGCAATACCACACATGAAATGGTGTAGTAAGCATACATTTTGAGCAGTGTTTGACTGTTTTTCTTCCACTCAGTTCAATTGAAAATAATTAGTTGTCTTTAATGATGCCTTCAATCAACCAAAAATGTCTTAACAAGGCAACATATTGGACAATATATTTTTCTGAATCTTTTCAATGTAATCACTCATATCATTTACAGACTGCTGCCTAACCCAACATGCATTTCTCTAACTTTTATTTTGTGTGTGTGTGTGTTGAACTAGACTTGTACTTGTCTCGATCAGTAAGGACTAGACTGGGACTTCACTCGGATTATTTAAAAATGTCTTCGACTTGACTCTGATTGAGATTTAGTGACACTTTTTTTTTTTGTCTTTTAGCTACCTCTCACTAGAACCAGGACTGGCACATTTACATAAATGTCATCCAATATGTATTATCATTTTAGATCAAAACGAAATGAAATGAAATGAAACTAAGCAAAGAGTGAAGAAAGGAACAGGTATCTTATTTTGTACTCCCAACAGCAGGTGCAAGGGAGGATTCACTTTGGAGGAGTATTGTTGCAACAGACACACATAGTGTTCTAAAAACAACCACACATTATCACCTTCACATCCTTTAAAAAAACACAACTATGGCAAGATAATACAATACAAAATGTTGATGTTTCACATATTTCCTGTCTAGTGAAAATCACTTTGTCTCCTGCAGCAACACAATGGAGAAATGAGACAAAAAAGTTAACCCTAACGAGGGAAACAACATTAACCAGGAATGTGAGCAGTCTGACCCAGATATGCTTAAACGTGTCTGTTTTCCCCATGATGCCTCTTCTCTGCCGTCCATTTTGGTATCCAAACAGAACTCAACACCAGTCAGCAGACATGCCAAGATATGCTGTTTGTATGAGACAGAGGTCATATATCAGGGGCAGCCTTGGGATATCTGCCATTGCAAATACTCTTCCAGTATCACATAAACAACCTGCTTCTTGCTTCACACAGCCTGTTCTCACACTTGCATGAGTGGCACTGTTTTGGGCATACTCCCCTTCGAAACAGTTTATACAGCTCTCAATGGGTTTTACATTCCAATTTTGCATTCCAATACTCATCCAGGCTCACAATAATCAACCTGCTTTTGTATTCCAATACTCGTCCAGTGTCACATAAACAACCTGCTTCTTTTTCTCACACACACAGCCTGTCCTCACACCGAGTGGCACTGTTTTGGGCATACACACCCAGCACTCAATGATTTTTGCTTTCCACTTTTCCATAGCAAGTTCAAATTGCATGTGTACAATATAGTAATTGATTAAGTGACCGAGTCAAATGTGAATATCTACATGGAATGTCCAAACGATTTACCATCACAGCTGATCTGAACAGATGCAAATTGCATGAAACTGAGACTAACTGAAGCACTTCCTGACCTTGATTGAGTTGAACTTATAAGATAGTAATATTTGTAACTCATTTACAAAGTTAACTATTTTTAGTTCACTGTCTGAATTAGATCGTCAAAGGGAATCGCACACGAACGGAAATAACCCATGGAAACAGACATTTGCTGTGAAGTGACTGGGTGAAAGTCCGATAGTAACCCCTACATGTGCTTATGAACGCAAATGGCTCCCTAAAGATTCGTGCACATCTTTACCCAGAGGTCAATCACAAGGTCACAGCCAGTAAATCAGCATACCGTCTCTCACTGCTCTCCCACTGAAACACATCCCCTACAGAGGAACAGGAAACCTAAGAAAAGCCAAAATCCTGTGGGGGTTCAAAGGGCCTTTTGTATAAGTTGCAAATTACTGCCCCAGTGGCACAGTGCTCTAATTGAGCGGATGTAGTCTGTAGAGACAGCTGGCAGGCAGAATTACATAACATGGAGGACAAGGGTCATTTTGGAGATAAGACTTGATTTAAAAAATGACACCTATAGTGTGTATGATAAGAGTAAGTGTGACTAATTAAATTTGAAAGACTGTGAAAAGGTTCTCTTTATGTCATTCTAAATGATTACACATAACATTGTTAAGGTTTGGTATTTTATCACATAATAGATTCATACATGAAATAAGGGAGCATGATTCTAATGTGCCAAATGTATGTTCTCACAAATTGGGAATAGGTGAATAATAGCCATGACATCCTGGAGGAAATCATATTAGTCAGGTTTCTCCTTTTTACAGAATCACATGCATTCAGAGAATCTCATTTATAGGAATTTAACCCTGAATCTATTCGGGTGAAAACACTAGCAAAGAATAAGTTTGATTCAGTCATCGTCTTCAGCAATGACGATCTCTTTCACATCGCATATTATGTATCACTAGAAAGTGAGATGTGTACATTCAAATGTGCATCACTTTTGCCCTCTGCTCTAACACAGGGCTATAAATATGTGCATGCATAATGCTGATGTAAAAAACTAAGCAGCCATTACACCCACTGATACCTGCTTTTATTACACAGCACATTTGTGCAGATAGCTTCATGGATTGTTTCTTTCCTGTCTCCTCTAATGTACTATACGAACTCTGTGCAACATCTAAATTTCGCTTGCAAGTCGTGCAGCATGCATGTTTGCACACATTTATGGATAGTCATGGTGGGTAGTTTGAGGAACAATACGCACGTTAGGGAAAAAACAACCTGTTAAGGCATTTATCAAAGCAAAGGGTGCACCACAATGCATTCACAGTGTTTAAGATCTGCACTATTGTTGCACGGTTGTTTTCCACAAAGTGAGTGCTTTGAAAAGCCTGTAAGATTATGTCCTATAGTGACCCCATCTTGTTTTTCCAGAAGTCTAATCGAGGAAGAGAAGCTGTGCCTGAAGAGAAAAACTAGTTTGGGCTAGCCACAGCTGTGTGGATAAACATAATATATGACTGTCTACTATTGGTGGAAACAGATATAAATCCAACTCCATCTGGGAATTTCAAGTGGGCAACTGTGTGTGGCACAAATGTTGTTTTGCTCAAACTGCTATTTTGAAGCATGTTGACATTTGGCTTCAGTGCCATACTTCATGCACCAAATTGTTTCCCAAACATATGTTTCACAGTACAAATTACAGTGGGTCAAATTAAACAGGTCTTGTTAAGATAGCAGCATGAAATACTATCTGCAAGGTAGACCATTTTTAAATTGATATAGCAGTTGCACTGAATGAGTAGCATTGACACAGTAAAAATCAATGCATCAATACTTTTTTAAAAAAAATAAAGAAACTGGCAGATTGACTTTACATGGATAGCCGACTTACCATGCTAAACATTTTCCACACTATAGAAACAGCCACTAAAAGCACTGGGTGAATGCACAAGGCAAGGTGCCCCAATAATCATCCATGGAATCGATATGCCCTCTAGTGGACAACAAGGGATTTGCCGTATTACATGTCTGTTGTCCTTTGTGAATGGACACAAATAAAACTAAACCAAGACCAACAAAACAAACACAGGTGTCACTTGCTAGCTTGCTAACTCACCCACACACAGAGACAGAGCATAATAACAAATTAACTGAATGGCTGCACAGAAGTTATTGTTGTAAAAAAACAACACGATTGAAGCAAATGTCAAAAATCCAATTTTATTTGTACAAATTTCCTAAACACAACCACGGCAGATGGCTCTTCTCCAGAACACATTGGATCCAAACTCAAGAGACATCTGCAAGAGAATAAATTGCTGCTATGAATAAAGGAATAAATACAGTTGGATATTAATCACCATTTTCCAAATCACCCGCATCTGTATTCAATAGTTCTCATCAAGATCTTGAGTGCTAATATTAATGACCGTGTAGTGAAAATAATATTTCTGCCGGGTTACATTGTAGAACGCATGACTGTTTGCTGTGACACTTACCCTCTGCCTATCGCAGCCTTCTGGCTTCCCTCTCAGACTCCAGTAGAGTGAGAACATCACCCTCACGCACCGGACCCTTCACATTCCTGATGATGGAGCGATTGCTGTCATCCATGAACTCAACGCGCACCTGCAGCCCAACACATTAGAGCAGGGTCACGATCACGTACGTACATTTAATAATACATGGTTCAACAGGCAGCAGAGCAGAGTCCAGAAACATTCCTGGGAACAGTCATGCAGCAGGTTTTCAGATGGGATAGTGTGTTGTGCTGCCGTTATGAAGGCGGCCAAGCAGCGCATGCATTTCCTCCATCAACTCAAGCAGTTTACAGTTTAGGCTATGTTGATCCTTGCACCAAAAGAAATTCCAAGTACTTGCCCAAGATTCTGATATAAATGGCATACACAACCAACAGAGCCCAAAGATATAACCCCTACTACTTTCCTAAAGATTTCGACGTAATGTCTCAAAAGTGTGAACAACACCACCACAAACTTAAAAAAAATAGTAGTCTATAGCCTATTTGTAGAATGTTCTGTGTCATATATTACAGCACTTATGTTACAAACAACTGATTGTTGCTCCTTGCTTTTGATATCTTAAGCAGAACCTTACATGCTTGCTTCTTTTTATATTTTGACTTAAATGTCACCTACAGTTTTGGCAACACTACAGAATACATGTGGTATGAATGTCCAGTCCATAGACATTAATTTATCAGTACCTGAAAGGCAGTCATGAGCATTCGTTTCTGATAAGACACTAGGAAAATGTTACTGTTTTTGCTAACCTTGGCCTGTTGTGTGTGTGTGTTAGGCTAAAGAGTGGTGTTTTCAGAAAGGGAAAAGCCCAAAGAGAGCTGTAGCCACCTCGTCACTGAATACCCTGGGAGCTAGGTATGTCCAGCACCAGAGTAGTAGTAAATCATCAGAACACATTAAACCTTTAGACCAACATCAACGATGTAACATCAGTAGCATAACTATTCTTTCAGACATACAATCACAACAAGGCTTCCTTCTGAATTATTACTTGTTTCGGAGGGACCCCCTAACGCTTTCCATAGGAAAGAGCTAACGTGAACTTAAGTTGCCCAAATCATTTTGGCTGAAAGTGGGCTTCACTCCCGACAGCACAACACTTACCTGGGTACACTGTCCCTGGGAGCCGGTTCTTCCGAGCACCTTGGTGACCTAATGATAGTAATACATACACAGATGTTGAGTCTTACAACCTGAAAACAACATGAGACCAACTTAACAAGTGACTACTATCTTTTACTGTATGCTACTACGTTAGCCGGCTAACGCCTACGACACGTTTAGCCAAAAGACAAGGCCCAATCGTCTATTAAAAGGCAGATACATACAGTTTCAACGCAAAACTGGGTTAAATCCAAACTGTGTTAGACAAACATGTCAAACAATCACATTATGTGGGAAACCGCTGAAAATAAGAACAGTTTCATACCCTGGCAAGCTTGATAGGCTGTACACGACTAGCGTCCATGGTAGCTGCTTGAATTCGAAGAGGAAGTCACGTGACGTGAGGCATGATTATAACATCCGACTAGCTTGGTTTTAAGGTAAAGTAGACATTTAGGCCATTGGACATTATTTTACACTTATAACTAACAAAATATATTACATTGTATAAATTATTAATTCATATGAGAGAATATCTAAAGTGATGACTGGCTGGATCTATAAGGGTCTGGCCATGTTCGATAGAGTTTAGTGCACACCCACACCCATGCGCATACACACTGAAATCCACATGCACAGACATGCAAATACACAAAAACACTCAAATGCAAACACGCACACACACACACGCACACGCACACGCACACGCACACGCACACGCACACAGACACAGACACAGGCACACACACACACACACACACACACACACACACAGACACACACACACACACACACACACACACACACACACACACACAGACACACACACACACACACACACACACACACACACACACACACACACACATGCACACACACATGCACAGACAAACGCACACACACACACACACACACACACGCACACACACACACACACACACACACGCGCACACACACACACACACACACACACACACACACACACACACACACACACACACATACACACACACACACACACATGCACACACACACGCACACACACGCACACACACACACACACACACACACACACACACACACACACACACACACACACACACACACACACACACACACACACGAAAACACACACACACACACTCACACACACACACACACACACACACACACACACACACACACACACACACACACACACACTTGCTGTGAAGATGCTGTCTATAGGTCCAAACTCCCCTGGTTCACCGTCACCACAATGTCGTCATGCTGAAGATGCTCCTCTCCTCCTCTCTCATTGCACTGCCCACTCTCCACTTGCTGAAGTCAGTTGCTGATGGCCTCATTTTCACTGTCCCTCAGCATCATGGCCAACCAGCACCGTTTTATACTCCTCCACGACTGATGTCAATGGCAGCTGTGGATTGCTCCCTGAACTAAACAAGCTGATGGAGCACAAGCTTTTGTGGACAGACAGCCACCTCCTTGACAAGTTGTTGATTTTCCTTTCCAAAGCCTCAACTTTTGACAAGGTAACCTCACACTCAAGCTAGTGGCCACAGGGGTCTTGGAAGGATATCATAGTAGTCCCAGGCCTTGTGCTTCCTAAGATGTCCATTCTTAGTAAAAACTCGGCCTTGCATCAGTCCACTCTCTGTATGCTGAACCTATAGCTTGAACTGAGAAACCAAGATCATCGGGTATCATCAGCTTCTACCCTTCAGCAGTTAGACTCCTGAACTCCCTCCCACTATTAATCCCATTCTGAACGCCATTCTGGCTGCTTTGATGGCGATGCTTTGGTTATTAGGTCATCCATGAAAGCCCAAATAGGAACCTACTGGATTCCACTTACCGTCTTTGTTTCTCTACTGACTTTATTGTTGATTCATTGTTGAAGCAAACACGGATACTATAAAGTCATGGAGTAGCTATTGGAATTTTTCAGGGGACATAGGTCTTCAGCGTGGCTTCGATCAGCTTGTGTGGCAGACTCCTCTTGGCAACCTCAATGATTTTGGAGATGTATTGTGCTCATTGCAACCTCGGACACCTCGGACTCAGCCTCTCTGTACAGAGGTGTCAGTGTAGTTGTTGCCCATAAAAAAACTAAAGCAGCCTCTTTGCTAGATTCCAGACCTCTCTCAGCAACAAGATGTAAAATCAGCAATGCAAGTTCTGTTTTTTTTTTTAAACCAATTATTGATGAAATTATTATGTTCAAGTTAAGAGTTGGAAGACAGAATTTGTGACACACTTTCTAGGGCACAGCTGTGAATGACCCATAAAGCTCAAAGACTGAAATTAAATTTAGCCAAGAAATGCTGTTACATTATAAATCAATGAGGTCTGCTCCTATACCAACAACAATGTCACATATAGTGTGATATCAGGTGATCAGTGCATGCATCTGCAATGTCAGAAACAACACTCTCTTTAGTTTATCCTTATTGTACTATTGAAGCCATTATTGTAGGGTAAAAGATCAACATTGTGTTGCTGTGAAGTTTTACACCATGAGAAATTGAATATCAGTGTGAGATAATAGCAGTATAATGATTTGGACATAATCATATCAAGTAAATGAGATAATCTGGACTCAGACAGTACTTAGAGATTAGATTATCTCTGTTGTATGCTTCCCTTTCAAGAGGGACACTGCCAAATATGACACAGACATGAGAAAACAATGAGCAAAAGTTAAAAGGTGTACAATAATGTGAAATTGCTATTAATTCAACTGCATGTCCTTGCAGATGGACAGAAATTATATTGTTATTTTGAGATCTCTCTAGGAGAGAATAGTGTCAAGAAAGCTAAGACCCTATTGCTATATCTGATACTAACATGCACCATAGTACATTGGTGTGCATTGCAGTACAACAAAGATACATTTGTCTTTTATTTGTCTACAATTGAATGAAGGCCCTAAGCAATATTTTCATTCAGGTCAATTCCCAGGTGTTGTGGTGACCAACAAAGTTGTCTGGCTTACATGTAATCACATTTAAGCACAGCATTTTATTTTTCTCTACTTAGTTAACAACTGGAGCAGTGAGTAATTATGATATTATATTCATTCAATTTAATTCCCAGGCACTGACCGACAAACAAAAAACAGGTCAACTAAAAGCAGACAGAGGAGGGCACACCATGGGCCACATGGTCCTACTGCCTCTTCCTTCACCTGAGAGCAGGCACAGCTGATGTGTAAAACATCCTAGCTCAGGATACCTTTCCTAACACATTTTTTAAGCTGTTTAGTTCTTTCCAGAAACCTTTTGTAAGGGATGTAATGTTTATTTGGGCTGAACTATGTGAACCTACTTTCTCAGATAATCTGTTGGGGATGCTCAAGGTTGAACGGAGGTAATTCTATAGGGCATTAAGGTGTCTACTGAACTGCAGCCAGGTTTCCATCCAATAAGAATTTAAATGGTAGACGACTTGACAGACTTGATTGTTTACTAGGTGGTTCATTTGATGTTATTGTTATTTTTTTAACATGAACTTTGAGTTTATTCTTCAAGTATTAAAGGCTGAGGTTACGTATGTTGGTGGAGTAGTTTGTTCATTGCACATTATGGATGAATGTGTGTCACATTAGACATGCTGTGGATAGCCTGCTCTTCGAGCTTTATAGGCATTTAGTAGTAGTAGTATAAGTAGTAGTAGTAGTAGTTGGTCTGCCATAATCCACACATAAATATATTATTACCAGTGTATTACAGACCCTCATCTGTGTATTTAACTGATCCATAGTTATTATGCAATTGAAGTTTGTATTGTTTATTTTCACATGAAATACTGTCAGTGTGCCACAAGAGTTTACAGAATCAGTCCACAGTGGAAACAGTATGTTTCTCAGCATACTGTATGTAGCCTGACATGTCAACCAGCTTACATGTCAACCATCTCAAAGGCAATTACATGGAAATGAGGATAAGATTTTTCATTACAAGGTCTCCCCCTAATAAGCTTATGAATAATAGTAAGTGCAAAACAGCAAGTGTGTTCCCTTTGTGTCTTTGCTGTCTTCGGGTTCAAGCCTTAAATCACAACACTAATCCTTTGACTGTATTTTTAACTCTGGGTTAGACAGTAAAAGCAGCAATTGGATTAGTGCATCAGAGAGGTGGGGGGAAATCCCTAGTGCGTACTCTTGATCTTCTGGCTTGCTGAAACACACACTGTGGAAAGTCCTTCAGCACCAGCTACATGGTAGAGGGCATATTTTCACTTGGAGAGTCCTTGTAACTTCTTGTTAACCAAAATGAGGGGAATAAAGGATGTAAACCTTCAACATTTCTAATTGTGCTTTTTGGAGTTTTCCGTTCATCACAACAACTAACTTCTTGGGATATCGTTTTAAGTGCACAGGGGGAAAATGGATGCCCCACGAATGCACCTGAAAAAGCTGAAGAAGAGGCGCTCGAGCCTGTTCGCCAGCGTGAAACTCAACACGAGCTTCTCTATGAGTGCAGAGGAGGAAGTAAGTGCCTTTCCCTTTGCTCAGGAGAGCTCTGTCAAAGCATGGACGTCTATGGATAATCTGGACAGTCCTGCAACAAAACCAGAGAAACCGAAGTCCAAAGACTCAGGGAAGAAACCGGCTGAAAAAGCTCCAAAGCAACCTGTTAGACAATCATACACAATCAATGTCAATGTTGGGGGAAAGAAATTTAACATTCCAAAGCATCTTGCTATGCGATACCCCAAAAGCAGAATTGGTGCCTTAGCTTTGTGTACAGACCCAGTGAAGCAGTTAACTTTTTGTGATGATTACTCTGTGGCCAGGAATGAGTTCTTTTTCGACCGGGACCCCACTTTCTTCCATTACATTTTCCACTTCTACTGCAGCAGTTGTCTGTGGGTTATGGAGAGTTTATGTCCCATAAACTTTGAGGAAGAGATGGAGTTTTGGGGCTTGCGCTTGAAAGACTGCCCGCGCTGCTGCCGCATCCTGTACGAAGAAAAAGTGGATGACATTCGTGAACAGTTAAAAGTCAACAAAGAGCTAATGGCAGAAATCCAAGCGCCACATCACGAAGAGGAGAACTTTGATGACATGTGCTGTGGCTTCATCAGAAAGATACTGTGGGACCTGATGGAGAACCCCTACTCCTCTTTGTCAGCCAAAGCTTTCGCTGTGTTCTCAAGTCTCTTAGTTATCACCTCTATCGGAGCGATGACCCTCAACACTGTTGGTGAACTCAAAAAACACAAAGTCTATGGCAGGACCTATATGGAGCATGTGGAGGTCGTGTCCATTGTCTTCTTCACCTTTGAGTACTTCCTTCGCCTGTTTACCACCCCTAACATCAAACAGTTTGTAAAGAGTGCCCTTAACTTTGTGGACCTCGTGGCAGTCATGCCTTACTTCCTTCAGCTGGTGTTCGAGGCTTTTGCGAACCCCGAGGACCTCAACCGCCAGGACGACCTCAAGACCATGGCCAGAGTCAGCAAAGTCAGCAAGGTGCTGAAGGTGGTCAAGCTCATGCGCATCTTCCGCATCCTGAAACTGGCAAGGCACTCCACGGGCATGCGGGCGTTTGGGTTCACCATCCGCCAGTGTTTTGAGCAGTGCTGCTGCCTCTTCCTGTTTATCGCCATGGGTATCTTCACGTTCTCCGCCCTGATGCACTCTGTGGAGACTGATGTGGTGGGCACGCCCTTCAGCAGTATACCTGATGCATGGTGGTGGGCTGCGGTAAGTGAACGATGCTCAGCAGCCATATTGTTTGTCGCCATAAGTAGTGGTTGTGTACAGTAATTTCCCGCATATAAGCCGCATTGTGTATAAGCCACAGCACAAGTTAAAATAAACAAAACCATATTAACACCATATTAACTGCCCCCTGTATTAACCTCATAGCGGAAGAAATTTTGCAAAATCAATGTATAAACCGCTACTAATAGTCGGGAAATTACGGTAGTGGTTAAGGAGCTAGGCTAGCATGCTATAGCCTGAAAGTTGTGGGCTCAATTCTCGGCTTCCTCTGAGTGCCCTAGATCCAGGCACTTAACCCCAACTTCCACCGGGGGCAATGTAATCCCTTGTAATATAGTTAAGATACTGTATGTAAGTCACTTTGTTTGCTAAATTAATATGTAAAAGTAGACAATCTTTGCATATCAAAAGAAATGCAAGTGTACATGTGAGGAAGATCAGTTGTGTTGGCACATGTATGATCACCTTTTCAGTTTGCTCTCCTCTGTGTTACCACTGCTACACCAATAGGTACAAGAATATGGTGATAAAATGATTTATATCATATGGTGAAAACAAGTCTCCAAACATATAATTTCTAAATGTGCGTAAAGACATGACAGACTTTGCCTCATCTTGAAGTGCATACGTTTAGCTCAGGCCTCAGGTGCTTGGAATTTACACATTAGCTCCTGGAAGTGGTTTCAGTCTGTGCATCCAAGAAATCCCATTCTGTCTTTATCTACTTAAACAACCTTATAGGATTAGAAATACCTTTCAGGATGAAACTAAGATGTACCCTGCATTTTCATGAAAGGAACCTCAGAGAAATCCATGATGTATTAATGATTTAGTTATAAATGGCAAACTGTTATAATTATCATTATAATGCCTGTTATAAATACCTAAAATACCTACTGGAAAAGTACTATGTTTCCTCAGTAACTAATGTCCTGGAAAGTAAAACACTGTCTTTGTTCTTCCAGGTCAGTATATCCACTGTGGGGTATGGAGATGTGGTGCCCATCTCCTACTTGGGGCGGATAGTGGCATTTGGCTGCATCTCCTTTGGCATCATATTGAATGGCATGCCCATCTCCATTCTCTTCAACAAGTTCTCAGACTACTATGCCAAGCTGAAAGCGCAGGAGTGCACCTATGTCAATGTGCAGCGTGGCCTGCAGCTGAAGGCTCGCCTACGTCGCCGGTTTCACAACTGCTGTGAGCCTCCCGGGGACGAATCAGATGAGGATGCCACACGCAATGCTGCAAACCATGAGCACTGAGGAGCCATCACCATCATAATCATCATCATCTTCATTCTCATGTTAACCTTCACACTTCACCACACTTCACCACCAGTGCGAGCATTGAGGATAGCGTATTGGCTGAAACATCTGCTCACTTCAACAATCTTCATCAGCAAAGATTTATGTCTACTATTTATTCAGAGTGCGAACCTTTCCTGCCCTTTTCTGAAACCTTCACACTTCCACATGCCTTTACCAACTTTTATGGACTCCATGCAGGTCCCTAAGGGACGCTATGTTCTGATTGGGTAGCTTCAATTTGTTCTCCACCAGGGTGAGGGAAGGCCCAGTAAGCCAGAAGCTTTGGCTCAAAAATAACTTGCGGCAGATCATCCCTCCTTAAGATGGGAGTAGCCCAGTGAAGACTGCCTCTAAATATAGACTCTGTGGACTTCTACAGAGCAGTGTAGTGTGGCAGTGATGCCCCAGAAGTACCAGATTCAATGGATAGTATGTGGATTTATTGCCATATGGGACTGTGTTTCATTATGTATGTATTTCATTTAAAGAATCAATCATCTGATGATTGATTTAATTGAAACAATTTGTTTAAAGATTAAACAAATCAATGGCTTGTTTTCAGAGCACATTGGGAGTAAAGTTACTGTCAATTACAACTGAGGAAGTAACAGTGAAAGCTGTTATTCTGATAATTTGGTTAAAAAAAGAGAAAAGAACCTGAAAAGGATCACAAACTTCAGAATATCAGTGTTAATGTCTTTCTCGTGGACCAGTTGGCTTAGGCCTATTTGCACAAAAGCAGTCATCTAAAGACAAATTCCTAATATACTATTAGACATATAATGTTTATGTAATAAACATTTCATGTGATCACTTTGACTTGAACAAATGTAGGATCAAATAGTTGGGCATTTAATAAAACGAATGAAAGTAATATCTTTTTACATGTATTATTTTCTGACTGATGCTATGTGTATTGTGTATAGCTTCAAGTCCACTATCGTGTTCCATTCACAAAATCTTGTACCCTCATTATATCTTTCAGTTTAAGATGTAAGGCTGGTCGATAGGCCTATGGGTGTGATGGAGGAGACGTTGGCTATATTGCCATACTGTGTCAGTCTGGAATATAGGACACAGAGGGACTGATGTGCAAAATTGGGTTGTATCCAAAAAAATAGCTTTGTACCGCTTTAGATTAAACATGTTTGTGTGAGTACCTACAACATAGTTTTCTATTGATGCAATTTGTTTGTTCAGATAGCCATTTTACACATTTTGCCATTTCTGTCAGTATTAGGGTTAGGAGGTTTGAGTTGTTGTGGCAGCTGTGAACTACTGCAAGAAAAAAAAACACACACTTTGTTTTGAGTTACTGTAGCATGTTGAACATGCACTTTCAAATATGACATCCTTCCAAAGTGTGTTTGTTTGTGCTCTTAATAACTTAATAACCCCACTTACTGCTAGTGTAATTTATGTTGGCAGGGACCCTCGTTAAGAAAGTTCAGTCTCGTTAAGAAAGCCATGACCTCATGGGTTTCCTGTGAGATCTGTTGTGCGTTATCAAAAATACACAGGAATTCATGTCTTACATACTGTACACTGAAACAAGACCATAGCCAAGCTGTTTTTATGTCTTAAAAGCACAAGGCCAATACATATGTGTATCATAATTGGCCTACTCTATCGTTATTCATAGTCTGCATTGTTTCAAGTTCTGAAAATGGAAGAGTTTTGAAGTTGCATATTAATCTCCGGGATCTTCATAAGATTATACAGATAATACTCGTTGTGGATGTTATGCTATATGTTAAATAAATACTATGTTTCAACACGTAATGTCTTTCCAGATATAATGACTTAATAAAATACTTTTTATCTAATCAAGCTAGTGTACATACATCTCCATCTCTTTTTTATTTAGTTATAAACTAAACAGATTATACATGCACATGGTCTGCATAAGTGGTGACATTACACAGTATACAGCAAGAAAACCCATATGTATATGGTTAAAGCCCTTCATACTATATTTACAGTTTTTCTCAGTCGCTTTGGTACATTTCTCAGATCAGAGTTGAAATTCTCAAAACTATACCTGTTCAATCTTCAGATCATTGTGTCACTTGTGCACATCGAAAAAGCAGCTTCTTATTCCTTTGATCAAGTTGCAAATGTTTTGGTACATCCATGCAAATTATCATGTATAATTCTCAGCTAAATAGTCTCACCCCCCACAACATTTAGGCATTAGTTCATAGTATAAGTCTTTACATGCAAAATGGTTGAACATGTTGTCATATGAGAATTTGTGGCCCAAAAGACAGGAATATCAGGGGGTGTAGGAAGTCTGCACTGTAATTCCTACAAAACTGCATTTACAGTTTTCTCTAACGAGATTGTCCTATGGTCAAATTTCCCCTTTACACTATGCAGTGCTGTCTTTTTCTTTCTGTAGCAAAATGACAGGGCCTGTCAACAAATTACAGTAAAAAAGAGTAAAAGCGTTAATGTGAATATTGTCGATCAAACTCCCACATAATGCTACAATTTACAAAAAATGTCCCTCCAGAACATCCCTCCAGAGTACACTGTTATACTGACAACATGACTAAGCCATTTGACTGTCTTATCCGTAGACGATGACACAAGGACTTTGCATTGACAAGTTCATTGACACAAATATTTAGATTTGAGAGATGGACTAAGTATTTTGAGCAAGACACTGGCTTTTGTAGGTGATCCATGGTGTTTTGCTAATTGTTCAAATAGTTTTGAGAAATGCACTTACTGTTTAGCAAATCTCAAGGATGATTTGAGAAATGTATCAAAGTGATTGAGAAAAACTGTAATTGGATTGAAAGATAGATGTGGCTCGCTACTCATGGTCAGAATGACATGTTCAGCATCAGTTTATGACAAGTCAGCTGGAGTAAGTCTGACGGTGGCATGTTGGTGGATTTCGCCAGAGGAGGGAGAGCAGTGTATCACAAAAAATGATGGAAAGCTTGACAGATCAGAACGTTCAACGTTCGCCTACACACATGCTGACGCAAAATACTGTCAGAGATAAGAACACTGTGAACAGTTTAGCAACACAGGACACTCTTGAGTCTCTTTTATGAAATGCTGCCAGGTCAATGTCTATAACACATGCACGCACTCACACACACACACACACACACACACACACACACACACACACACACACACACACACACACACACACACACACACACACACACACACACACACACACACACACACACACACACACACACAGACGCACATAGACGGTCACTTCCATCTCGAAGGGGAACCAAACATTGCTTCTCTGATAAAGCTGAGAAACATAAATCTTTTTGTTATGTGTTTCCGTATGCAGAAATACTTACCCATGACCCTATTTGAACTTCAGTCATCTGCCAAGATAAAGCTACAGTATGACACATCAAATGGTATGTCAACAACAGCAAGTTTTCCAAAATACCACAATATAGATGGTATTATTGTTGATTTTCTTCTGAAAGCAAAGCTCTACTGACTGCTGCATGGGTCTTATGTCTATACCGTCCCCTTTAGTGTAAAATCATATTTGATGATAACACTGTTGCCCACGCAAATACCTCTATTTCCTCCACCAATCCATCACCGGCAATTCTTTATCACTGGAGAGTTCCAACCTTCACAATTATTCCTGAGACCAGAACAATTTTTCCTACGGTCAAGGTCTCCAAAAAAGGGTCTCCGGAAGAGATAGTGCCAGTACTGGGGTCCTGCATCATCTGATGGGCAGAGATGTGGTAGAGGTGGAATATATAAACGCTCAGCAGACACTGTTTACTCACAGCAAGACACTGGTGTGGTGTGCATGCAGAGGGGCAATCAAACATTCCTGAACAAACCTAAGGCACCTTTTATCTCCCCTGGATCTTTCCATCATGAGTGCAAAACTGTTCCTCCCTCTCCTGGTCTGTGTTCTCATGGGAGGCCTCGGGGCATGGGCTCAGGAAGGCAGGGTAAAACGGTGCGGGCGCGAATTTATCCGTGCGGTCATTGAGTCCTGTGGAAACCGAGTTAAGCGCCACGCTTCCGAATTTGACAAACCCAACTTGGACCTCTACAGTGGGTGCTATTTTGAAATCAAACTCTGGCCCTCCTGACCCAACTAGACATTGACAGGTGCAACCACCGTCCTGAATTCAACCTTGTTTGTTTGTTTATTTTCCAGGCAAGCTCCGAGACCGAATGAGCAGTGACCAGCTCCTTACCTCTACCCACGAGGAGGTTCAGAAGCAGCAGCGGCAGCAACAGCAGAAAGAGGGGACACCTGGGCAGACGGCTCATGGCTCACCAGCGCGGGACCCTGGGCCTCCAGAGGGCCACGGCGTGTTCCATCGCATCCGCCGGCACTCCGTGTTTGGCCCTGCGGCACTGTGCTGCCGCTCAGGCTGCACCAATAGTGAGCTAGTGCAGTACTGTGACATGGTCTGATCTGCATTGAAGTGTGTCAACACTCAGTCTGAGTGTTATATTTAACTCTGTGATTCTTAATTTAAGTATTTATTGCCGGCTTGAAGATTATAGATTATAGATTAAGTCCCTTTGGATAAAATCACCTGCTAATTAATGAATATAAATGTAAATTATGTGATGTTTCTGACATATTTTTCACTGCAAACAGTAATTTATTATATATATTTAGCCTACAGTTTGGGGCTTCTTTGTGCAAACATCTTGCATTAATTTAATGTTATGGTGAAATAAAGCATGTGACAAAAACATGGATGGAACTGTCATATACGTGTGTGTGTGTGTGTGTATGTGTGTGTGTGTGTGTGTGTGTGTGTGTGTGTGTGTGTGTGTGTGTGTGTGTGTGTGTGTGTGTCTGTGTGTTGCCTTTCTATTTTCCTTTCTATTTTCCTTTGTGTTCCATAACGATTTGGGAATTGCACCATTCAGATGCGTTGAGTATGAGCCTTCCACATTTACAACTCTGATTAATAGCCACTAGAGGGCGATATACTTCAAGTAGTTGTAAAAGGCCCTTTGCAACACAGCTGTTATTCAGAAAGATCCAGTGATGGTTTAAAATGGTTCTCTGAAACTTCGAATCAAAATAATATTTACAAAATTAAGCAATATCTAGTATAACCATTACAGTTTTTCTCAGTTTAAATCTGCAATAGCCCATGCCATGTTAGTCCAAATGCACTAGTCCTATACCCCATAAAACAAATTGGCCTTATTTCATCTTGTGTCTCATTACATACAAATGTGTAGACAAGTCATAACTTGTTGTCATAGTCTGTCTAGCATATGTAAATATATGTGACCTGACAGACAAAGCAGGATGTAAAGATGTACAGTGTACCTAAGGGGTGTTTTACTGTATATTGGTCATTTTTCAATTGTACAATGCTGTTAAAGTCGTCGATTACTTTATACTGTCACAATGTCTGTCAGAATAAAAAAAAAGTTTGAAACATATCCAGTGTCTTGCAATAAGCCTCTTCTACAAACAACAATGTACATCTTTGAGTAATCTGTCAAACTGACAACAAGACAACAGTTTGATTTTCTTGATTGGCATCTTGACTTGTCATTTTGACTGCACTGACCATTTCAATGGCATAAATGCTTTTGAGGCATAAACTGAGCATTTTGAGCCAGATACACACTTTTGCAGGTTATCCACTATGCGGTGCAGTTTGCACTAATTGTTTTGAAAACTTGCGTGAATGTGAATTATTCATTCATAAGTCGCAAATTGCGCCAGAGCGACTTAGAAAAAACAAATCCATAGCCTATGTTTTTAAAGCTTTAAGGCAAAGTTATGAAACCTACAGTTTATTCCATCAGCATTTTTATGATATTTCATATTTTTTTTATATTTCAAAATGAGCTCTCAAAGTAACACAATAGGAATCATTTTCATCAATTTCCAACACACTGGGTACCCATTTAGCACCGAATGAATACGGAAATGAACAGAAAGGGTCATGCTCCTACACACCCCATATGGAAAAGATATAGAAAAAACTTAAATGCCAGCAATGTGTTTTATATAGAAAACTTGTATGATTTACTCATATGAGCCCTCGAGCCCCTTTCTCGTTTTCCTCATACAACATCATGTATAGTCCTTACAGGTTACAATGTTTTATATGTTTCAGGTTACACAGATTTAGCAAGGATCTTATAATGGTTTCACTGTCATATAAAAATCTATCTATAATCTATATAAATCTTTATGGGACATCAACAATGTTACTGTGGTGTTCTGAATTTGCGTTGACAATGCTAGAGATTCTATAGTCTGTATATTGCAAATTAGTGAAGCAACAATGTGTTTTGTTTTGAATTCTGGATCTCTCATCCATCCTTGGTTTTTGCACCCTGATTTCTTCCTGATGCCTGGAAATGTGTGTATTGGAGATATAAATAAATCATCATTCTCCAAACATTTGGCCTCTTAGTTTTGTGGTGGGCATGTGGACGCTGGATCAAGATAATGCCCGCGTGGTGGTGTGGAGGAAGAAGGGCAGCTCGGCTCCTCTGGCTGCTGGTGGCAGGGGTGTGTGCCCATGAGGCGCCAGTGTTGAGCCTGATTGGAGTGGGCACATCGTCTCAGCTGCACCAGGGTCTGGCTACCACCATGCAGTTCAAAGGAAACGTCTCTTTTCTTTATCCCTGTCTGTCTGTCTGTCTGTCTGTCTGTCTCTTTCTCCTCCTCCTCTCTGTCTGTCAATCTTTTGCCCCCTGTCTGTCTCTGTCCTGTCTGCCCCTCCTCCTGTGACCTGCCAGAGGATCCTCCGAGCGTTAAATGAGACGAGGACTCCAGCCACGGACGCACGGCCAGACCAGCTGCTGAGACACAGCTGCTCCCGCCCTGATGACATGTCTGAACCTCCAGCCCCCGCGCTGCCTCTATATGCTGAGATGTGATCTGTCCCTCAAATGGGGCAGAAGTAATCGCTGGTGGGAGGCACATCCTACAGATGGCTGCTTTCCTAGAGTACTTGTGCTGCTACCAGACTCGCTGCCGACATTTGACTCCAGATTTGTCACACACTAGTTAGAATGACTTCAGATGTACAGCAGCTACTCACAATACGTAGAAATTATATATTATGATAGCATGATTGGTGAACATGGATTCGGGTTTTTACATATTTCATTGCTAGTCCACCACAGCAACATAAAGTGTGCAGCAACAGGGTAGACATGTAAGTTAAGATTCATTTCACAGACATTAAGATTCATTTCACAGACATCCCAGTGCTAATGAATTCTTTCAGTGGACTTTCCTCTGAACATGGTACTCAGTGAAAGCCATGCAGAAGGCAACACAATGCCGAGCGTAATTATTGTTTGATAAGAACAGGCTTGCATTGTGCTCTGTGCTATAGGGTTTCTTGTGTTTTGTCCTTGTCTATTTCAGTCTGCATAGGTCATTAATGCCCAGGTCTTTCTGTGGTGCTTTAAAAGGGCCTCTGAGATCAGGTAAGGACAATTTCCGACAACGAGGAGGAGACACAAAGAGAAATACACAGCAATACACCATATTACCTCTGAGAGCACATGCATTTTTGGTGGAATCCTCTGTTGACATTAATGCACTGAACACTGCTAGTGATTGAGTCTGCATATCATCGCAGATGTACAGTGGTTTGAGATACAGACTCAACTGTTTACAACAACTGCAATGTCAGCAAAGCAGGCTTACGGATTTTGTGCGCTGTTTTATTGCCTGGACCTTTCCCATCTTGGCAGTGTGTGGGGCCCCCTCACACTTGTTGTCATACATAATTCAAACAGATGCAAAGGTGCTTTACAGCATACAGGAGACCTGCTGGAGAGATGACGTTGCGTCATTCCTGTTTGTTTCCTTTCAAGTCAGACTGTTGAACTCTCGGGCTAATCAGTCGAGAACTCCATGACAAAACCCCAGAATTTTGAACGACAAAAATATTTGATTGCTAGCTGTTTTTAAAGGCTATTGAAGTCCTTTATGAAATTTAAATGACAATTTGAGAAAGCTAGGCAGATTTCTGTCCTTCTGCAAGGTGCCATTCCCTGCATATTCCCAGCATGCACTGGGCCATGAGTGCTCTCATGGGAGATCTCTCACAGCACAAAAGCACTATTCAGATATGATCACACATGAAGGCTAAAGCTAATTAGCACAGACTGGATTATCAGATACATTATGCAATTACACGTTCAGAATGTATCTGGATTTCTATACCAACCTGGCCGACACATACACCATGCGCACAGCCATCCATCTTCTCCTCACTTCTGAAGTCAACGTGTCAGTGTATGGAAGGCTCCTTTCTCACTGACTAATTCAGAATAAATAATACAAAGAAATAGAAGAGAAGGCTTTGTTACACATTTCCAAATGCCTCCTGATCTCGGCCCACTTCAGGGATGAGAGTAAAAACATGCAAGGCAGAACAATCCATTGGCTCCTGTAACCTCTGGTTATGTCTTTTTTGCAACGTGCTTTAAACATCTTTTGGGCTTGAAACAAACACATGAATTCACATGAACTGATTTGCCATATCCGCACTGCTGTTTGATTGGCGAAGAAGACAGACCATCAGTGAAATGCTGCTGTCCCTCACATTTTCTGTGAAAGTCACTGGCTCATGGGATAAGCTAAATTAGGACAGATCAGAGCATACACACCCACCCACCCACCCACCCAACCACACACACACAAACACACACACATACACACACCCACATCCACACGCACACGCACACGGACACGCACACACACACACACACACACTCTCTCTCTCTCTCTCTCTCTCTCTCACACACACACACACACACACACACACACACACAAATGTTGACATCCTCAAATTACAAACTCTGTTATGCTGTCAAATGGCTGGTGCTCAATAGTCCCGTGTGCAATTGTAGTCAGTGGTTAGAGTTGCAACAAAAATGCGTCTGAACCAAATGAAAGACAATAACAGCTATGCTGATGTTCACAGTTTAAGTTTGTAACACAATTATTGAAAATTACAGGACCCAGATGATGTAACCAATCTCATTACAGAAAAAAAAGGGCCGAAACAGAATGCAAAGCACTGGATTTCATTATTTATTTGTAATCCCTTCAGAGTAACATCTTCATTGTAATTTCCATTTCCAGTGCATTTTATAATAATTTAGAAAGCTTTAAAAATTATTCTCACACTTTTTCAGGTTTAAACATTCATCAAATTTGAGCAAGTCTAACTATGAATAAGTCCACATTTGCTATACTGTTCTCAATATTCAATTTCTCTTTTTACAAAATCCTTTGGCCCAAAGTTATGATTAATATTGTGCTAATATATGGCCATAACTGGGAAGGCATTGACATTTTTTTTCAACACAATATGTATGAAATACAAAGGTGTTGTATAATGTTTTTGATAACTCTCTATGGGTCTGTGTGTGTGTGTGTGTGTGTGTGTGTGTGTGTGTGTGTGTGTGTGTGTGTGTGTGTGTGTGTGTGTGTTAGTGTGTATGTACGTGTGTGTGTGTGTGTGTGTGTGTGTGTGTGTGTGTGTGTGTGTGTGTGAGTGTGTGTGTGTGTGTGTGTGTGTGTGTGTGTGTGTGTGTGTGTGACTTTAGAAAGACAGCCATGCCACTCCACCAGTCGCCGTACCCTCTATAGGCCGCACTGGACAAATATGTTAATTAACAGACACAGCATCCTAGGGTATGCATGGCAGAGATAGCAATATAAAATAGAACATTAGGCTGCACTCGCACTGTCCCCTACGTGCTTCGTCTCTTACTTGCTGCCTGATGCAATATGATGCACACAGCCTGTCAGCCTGGGTCTTGCCCGTCATGTCTATCCCCTAGTTTTATGTCTGCATCCAGAACAGGGATCATTGTGGGGTTCATGAACAAAAATAATGCATCCTAACTGCAACAAAGCCCCAGAGTCTTCTTTGACAAAAATAAATACATTAAATGTATGTAAAAGATTGTGGTAGAGAAATGCTAAGATTCAACTCTCTGTAAAAACGCGCATAAAATCCATGCACTTACCACCTGAATGTTGCTTAAGAAAATCAGTGAAAGACAGTGCCTTGCATATGCCCGTTGCCAGTTCATTCATAGCTCCCCTCCATCCTCTGAGTGACTCAGTGGTCTCATCTCCTGTGTCCACAGTCGTGTGATATTTTGCAACGTGGTGTCTGTCTTCAGATGATAGATGATTATGTCCTAGAACGATAAAATAACATCCTTGCATATCATCATATATTTAATTCTTAAGGATTTGTGTCACGGTATTGATATGTCTAAATATGATGATAAATTAAAGATAAAGCTAATGATACAGAATTAGCATTGGATTCTGCTGCAAAAGCCTACACTGTATGTTAAAAAATAAAACATATTTGTGCCCGCTAAAATGGGCGACTATATAGGTAGGCTACGCTTGGTCGTGACTGAGACTAGGCTACGGTATCAGTATTGCAATGGTAGTGATACGGGTGGATACAGGGTGGGTATATATATATGCAAAAAAAATCCCAACAATGTCTTGAATTCATTTTTTCTAACGCTTTTTGGGACACTATGATTGATATCACTTAGAAATTCCAATTGGAGAATAATACTCCTTTGTAATTCCATTGAAAGTGTCCGTAGATCAATGTAAGCTCTCCGTTTTTTGTCTGTGTAAATGTGTGCAAGAGGGGTTTTTTCTTCCTCTCGCTGCAGTTGGAGGCTGAGTGGGAACCCCCGCGCCCCCACCTTTTCTCTCCACCCCCGCCTGTCTCTCGACAACCAAAGCGCTAAAAATAGACCAGGGATCCCCCCCATCAATTTACAACACGTCACAAGGTCATCTACGCCGCCTCTCTAGATTCACGATCATTTCTCAGAACATTAGTCTTGTGTCTTAGTCTAGGGACATCAATTTTTAATTCTCAGCTACTATTCTTTCAGTGCCTCAACTGGCCTAGTTACCTATGCGATGCGGTGTTTGAAATTTTATTTGCCATTTCAATAAGCTGGATAATATTTTTTTCCCGTCCACATGTGAGACGAAGCAGTTTGACATCAGGATGTTACAAGCTCGGCAAACTGGACGCCTCCTGCAGTACCGGGTTGTCACGCATGCCATGTGAAAGGGAAACGTGTACGGCTAAAGGAAATCCCTATGGTTTCCTGTAGTGATCGCCAGTATCCCTTATCTGGTGGGCATTTATGAGACTGATGTCCTGGATGCAGAGGAAATCTTCCAGCTTTAAAGGGTAAGCAAAACCTGACCTTTTTGTAGGCAACTTTTATGCCTGGAGAGCCACTCCTTACGGCCAGATAGTATGCTAATTAACTGTACAGTTACTATGAGACTATAGTATGCTAACCTAATCTTCTCAAAATCTAACATTCAGTATGAAAATGAAAATAGAAACCTTAGTTTATGCTGAAGATTATTCAGTCTGATTCTAAAGTAGGACAGTTCCATCGAGTTCTGGTTTTCAGAGCATTTATTGTAATGCATGGTTGGCGATTTCTATAGCTATTTGTTAAGACAACTACCTAAAGTATTTATGAATGGGTAACAACATGTAAGCCTTTTTCTCTGCCACAGCTCCACACACACACACACACACACACACACACACACACACACACACACACACACACACACACACACACACACACACACACACACACACACACAGAGAGAGAGAGAGAGAGAGAGAGAGAGAGAGAGAGAGAGAGAGAGAGAGAGAGAGTGAGAGCAAACTCCATACACTCCTACACACAGATATACATAGCTACAGACAAAAGCAACACTCCTTTGTGGAGAGTGAATAAGAACATCTCGGTTTTGACAGTAATGAAAAATCCTGACTACAGATACGAGGTAAATGTTCCTTATGAAAAATGCCTCCAAGGAATCATATAAGGACGGTATTCTCCCTCAGTCTGTCTATTACAGGCCTGGGCCATGCATGATATAGCCTACTATAAGCAAGAGCAAGAAGGCCGAATAGTTTCATCTTGTCTTTAGTGTGTTAAGGAGTCGCATCGGGTGCAAGACGAGTGTGAGCATAACGACTATGTCTCGTCTTGATTATGTGTGTGTGTGTGTGTGTGTGTGTGTGTGTGTGTGTGTTGTTATTGTTCTTTCTAAGAATAAATCGATCTGAACAAAATTGATAGGTTTAAATTTGTGCTATGCAGAAATCCACCTATACACTGAGCATAGTGTTGCTTGTTGCTTGTGTGTGTTCTGGCATTTTGTGGCACATCATGATTGGAATGGATATTGCGCTACACACAACACTAACATGCATCTATTGTGACAATAGTGATGCAATTTTTAAAATAATAATAATAAAGAAAACTACAATAAAAATAAACATCTATCAGAAAATCATGCTCTGTTACGCGCAGCATGTTATCGGTGCTCTCCAAATAAAACACGACCTTTCCTCCCCTGCACCTCTATCATCCATGCTGAAATGAATCAGAGAAACAGTGCATTTTGTGCTGTATTCAATAGGCCGCATTGCTGATGATCATAGGTGCAGCTTGATGCTCACGACTGTTGTATCCGTATCGCGAAACAATAGCGAGCAGACAAACACTCTGTCTTACAGACAGCGACATGTCATGCGTGTACTTTCTGGTCGACTCCGTTTGCTTTTGGTTTATTCAGTAATTGAAAGTAACTACGAAGTAAGCCTATTGGATAACAGTTGCCAGAGTCTTACTTATTCTTCGATAACTTGTATTCAATAATTAATGTAGCACTGCAATCCAAAATAGCAAATGAAACTTCGGGTCTCACTCGAGCACCATAATACATGGTCGCTAATTACATGGTGAAAATGATCAGGTTTCTACTGCAGAGGAGCTCAGTGACTGACTTCTATGTCAATGACCTCATGTACTGCTGGTCATGATGGCAAACGCTTGAGATCTCAGTAGTGTAGACCTTGCCTATACTTCTTATCGGTAAAGAATAATACAACATTTATCCATTAATAAAGTGCTACTTATGTAATGATTAGTTCTTCGAATGGTGGGTATGGTAATTTATTCATTCATTTAGTTCTTGTTGTAGTTATCCAGTAAGCCTCTCATCGTGTGTTTACATCCATGTTTAACCTAATAATACTGCGTAGGCATTATAAACTCATGGAGACATTACATACATGTCTCTTCCAAACCGAATACTCGAGTCAAACATTTTACGCAAGATTCATAAGGGATAGTCCTGCCTCTGCCTATACGTTCCGCTGTTCGTGTAGTGTATAGTGTAGTGTTCTTGGATGGCTAATATGAAGATATTTGGCCTCATCATAGGCCTATGGTCTTGAGCACACACCTACACTCGCTCGCACGCACGCACGCACGCACGCACGCACGCACGCACGCACACACACACACACACACACACACACACACACACACACACACACACACACACACACACACACACACACACACACACGAACACACGTCGATTCCATCATCTCCTATTTTACAACTGCCATGATACTTTTGGCACCATGGAGAGTTCCTCTGCATTACGCGTGAGGGTTATGCAGTGTCAATCGATGTTGCCTTGACCAGAAGTTCTAGAAATAGGCTACGCTGTTCCATTTAGCCATAAACAATTTTAGAATATCAAGAGGATCTTCATGCGTCCGTTTCCATGTTGTATCTGTAACACAAAACCTCCTGATGTGATTAAATATTTAAGTCGTACAAGTACCTTTGCAGTCCAATAAACGCACCTGATGACTAGATAACTTCCTACGAACCTCTTAATCATACACATACAAAATGCAATATAGTTCAATGCATAAGCACTGTAATAGACCTTACAATATCCGAACTTCAGAGGTCATTCAGACACTGACATTTGTTTCGTGGGGTTCAAACAAAAGTGTTCTCCACTTTAGTGTTTAGATCAGCATTGTTAAGAGTAATTACAAGAAGTGTAATTACAAGACATCTAGGCATTACCTGCAGCATTTTACATTTGTGTGTTAGTCAGGGGCTAAAATAGAGATATTGATCATGATAAACTAATACAATATAAAACCTTTCAATCAGTCTTGTATGTTATTATTATAGATGTTCTAAAAAAAATAATACATTCTCTGGTGCGTTGATGCGTACATGTTTTAAGTTAAATGTAAGGCAAATGTATGAAGGTATAAGGAGCAATAGGCGGTGTTTTAGCCAGGGAGTGACGTTATGAGGCAGGTCTTGGTGAAATCTACCAATGAAACGAGCCGGTTCGATTCATCTGGGGTTGATCGCTATGAACGGGTGTCGGAGGTTTACAAGGCAAAGGAGCGACCACAACAAGACGCGGCTATTGAGGGGATGCGGCATCGATACGCGGGAGCTGTCCACCAGCACCAATTCCCCGACGCAGAACAACGCAACGCTCAGAGCAATCCGGCGCTTTCTCAAAAAGGAAATTCGAGTCCAGTCGCACCCCTTTTCAGTTTGCCACCCCCTCCTCCATCGCAGAGAGAACGATCAACCACCTCCTATCATCAAAACCACCATGACCTGCCTTGCCAGAATCAGTCAGCTACGCAGGCTGTCCACGTCCGTCAGTTGCAGTACGACAAGCCCCCGTATTTGACAAGTCAGGAGATTGTTCCACGACCTGCACGCCAAGGTTGCCCATTTGAGACCAAGCTTTCGCGGCCGCAGGAGACTTCTGAAGCCTCAGTAGCGTCAACGCAGACGGAGGTGTTCCTTTTCGAGAGCCGCCACTGCAGTTTTTCTACGGAGGCGAACCATACTCATCAGCGTGAAGCCCACATATGCCCGCAGCCCTCCCCTTCTCACCTGCCGCCGCCTCTGTTTTCGCAGAATCCTAGTACGACGAAGAATTTTCAGTATAGCGCTAATTACCCGCGCGGAGACATTGCGCAACAGAAAGCGGGGGTTTTTGAGCACGGAAACCAAAAGCAATTGTTGCAGCAACAACAGCAGTGCAGCGCTACAGGGCTTCAACAAAATAACACATCCTCACACTCAGTCACACAAAACTCATGTCAAGGACAGATTAATGTGTGTGATCCGACGGTGACGAATCAGCGGTATTTTGAATCTCCGGCTCGCGACCTGCAGCAGCAACAGCCTCAATTGCGCGCTCAACGACAATTACTAGTAGGGAGCAGCCTGCCTATCAACTATTGCACCAAAGGCGCGGGAGAGCGGTGCAGAAATAACCAAGCACCGCCACTGCAACAACATTGGCAAGAGGACGTACGCGGACTGCATATCCACCCGCTCCCACAAATTCCGCAATCCAGTGGCCATGAGACTGATGAACTAGACGAGAAAGTCAGCAAACGGCAGGGGCAACAGTACCAGATACCTAAACATGAACGTCGACTGGTGAGAAACTCGTCTGACAACAGTAGCAGCAACAGCAGCCCACCATACGGATCCAGCAACCAATTGTGGCCAGAGAGTCGTTACCAAGAGGAGCGAAGGAGTCGAGCAGACAAACAAAAGGTAGGTATAGGCTACCCACTTCAACCGAATTAGGTGTGTGTTGGTATTGTAACCGTACAAACTGATTTAACTCGTAGCCACGCCTATCACATGGGCTAGCTCAACAGCCAGGGCACTTACGTGTGTATCATGATGGGGAATTAACACTCAAAGTTAATTAAGACATAAAAAACCCACTCATCTACACTCAACTAAACGTAGCTAATAATACATACGAAATGCCCATTCCCTGATAAATCTCTCTCTCTCTCTCTCTCTCTCTCTCTCTCTCTCTCTCTCTCTCTCTCTCTCTCTCTCACTCACACACACACACAGACCCTCACACCAAAATAATTCTTCCTTAAAACATTTAGAATGATTATTTTCTTATCTGTTATCCCAAATAGAGACAAGACAGTAACACCTTGGTGGGTTTTTTTACATAGTTACAGCAATAAGGCCTATTTCTGGGGCCTGGGGGGTTGTCCAGAGTTATTTTGCAATTGAGCAATTTTAATTGGCATTTCTTCTTGGTTTTTCACTATTAACGTTATTTAAGTTATCTCCATATTAAATTTGTACATGCATCCTCCTTGAAATGGCTGTTTAGTACACAGTTAAAATGGGTCGAAATAGGGACCCATTCCATTGTATTTAAATTAGAGATTGTTGTACATGTCTCAGACATAATGTTTCCTCTTTTCCAAGTGGGCACTGGCAGGTGGCAGTACCAGTATTATTGAGGACTGTGCTCAACTTGTTGATAACCTGACCATTTGTTGCCAGACCCTGCTGGAGGTTGATGTACATATGTACTGTAGGTGTTGCATTTGAACAGGTGGAAGGCTGCTCCCCTGCCATCTGACTGACAGGGAGGGTTTATGAGGCCTGCTGCAGTAGGCCAGCTCTAGGTGCTGGGGGTGGGCCACCACTACACGGCCCATATGCCATTTAATAGCCTGGGATATCAGCATGGGAATAAGCAACAGGTCAGAGGCCAAGCGTGTTGAATGCTGTTGAGTAGGTGTTGGGGTAATACTCACACTATTACGTACAGTTTTTTTAGGCAGTATATTATGTCGGCCATATTGTATGATGTCTGAGTTTACTCATTATCATAGGGACTGAGGCTAAGACTGACATGACAAACCAATTGTGATAGCGCAACACAAATGAAATGTATACCCTTACAGGATCCTGTGACACAGAGTGAAACCCAATAGCCGTGCTGTATTGTAGGCTGTGTGATAATGTGTCCAGGCGGAGTGACACTGTGATGTGAAAGGTACATTGCTGTTGCCATTGTGATTCATATGTAAGTACTCTTTAATGCGCATTGCAGGTTGAAAGAGGTTCTTTAATGGGGAACTCCGATCTCATGCTGTATGTGCCTTTCTGGGGCGATTGTTTGTTTTTCAGCTATCTGTAATACTGTGGAATAACAAGTGGATGAAATAATGCATAATATAAATGGGTTCTGTATGGGCAAAATATATGACCTACTGTATGTGCAAGAAGCCATTAATATATGGACCTGTCAAATATTCAGTGAATTCAACAGATTGTTTAAAACCTGGAGTTTACGCTCCATACGCTACTCAAACCTACAGTACAAGCACTGTTGCAGTACTGCTCTCCACGTTCATCAGCTTTTACTCCAGGAAACTACATCCTCAATGAATTTGGGGTCATTCCGTGTCAAATCAGATAAGATTGTTGCTGCACCGTCTCAGATTTTGTTCAAACTTTGTGTATATCATCAATGGGTCCTAAAACCAAGGCCTGTGAAATATTTCTGTGGAAATCATCTGTCTTCATATCTTTTTTAGACCTTGAAATTCTTTCATTTTTACAGCTTGAAAAACACATGCCATGTCTGGGCATTAATATCTTGACAAATATGTTCCCTAGCCTCCCCAAATTTTCTAGGATGGAAGATCAACTCATAATAAGCATGTGTAAACAATTTAAAGTCTGTACTAAATGTCTCTTGACTCTCGAAAGGGCCCTCAATTTTGGAAAAACGTGCATTAAATGTGATATTAAGGGTATTAAAAAACGGTTTATCTTTTTCACTTGGTATCAGTCACTATTTCCTCTTCAAATACGGCAGTTAATTAATGTTTTCCCACAATTTGAAGTCTCCACAACAAATAACCATGACAATAATTACAATAAAACAAGGCATGTTTGTATTTTGTGTCATTTTCATGTAACTGAAATGCTATGTGGGATAGGTAGTAGGATCATGAAAATCTATGTGGAAATAGAAAAGTATATGGACATGTAGTGTGTGAAGTTCTAATTTTGCATCGAAGCCCCGTTCACAGAATAAATGCATGTAGTTACAGGTGTTTTGGTAACACCAGAATAAACATTTACAATTAAAAAAAGTGAAGTTTGGCACCCCCCTCTGGCGAAACAGTAGCATTTTGCTACTTTTACAAGGCATTAACTCTGGTAGCTATTTGAATGGAATGGAAAGGCTGTATTTTACTTCTCGTATTCAAAAAGAAGCAGAAATTCCTAATACCTTGAAATTGAAAAGGATGCCAAATACACCGAATTATATACTTGAAATTATGTTTTAACCATTAATCTAAAATAGGCCTATCATTAGTTGGTGGCTTTTTTGCTATCCTTTTCAATATCAAGGTATTAGGAATTTCTGCTTCTTTTTGAATACGAGAAGTAAAATATAGCCTTTCCATTCCACTCAAATAGCTACCAGAGTTAATGCCTTGTAAAAGTAGCAAAATGCTACGGTTTTGCCAGAGGGGGGTGCCAAACTTCACTTTTTTTATTGTAAATGTTTATTCTGGTGTTACCAAAACACCTGTAACTACATGCATTTATTCTGTGAACGGGGCTTCGATGCAATATTAAAACTTTACACACTACATGTCCATATACTTTTCTATTTCCACATAGATTTTCATGATCCTACTACCTACCCCACATAGCTTTTCAGCTGCATGAAAATGACACAAAAATACAAACATGCCTTGTTTTATCCTTATTATTGTAAAATTCATTTGATTTGGAGACTTCACATTTTGGGACAACATTAACAAAGGATTATATTTCTATAGAAAAGACTCATTGATGGCAGGTGTGTCCCAATAAAAAAGTTTTGAGACCCTCAATATCACTTTTTTTTGCATGTTTTTTCAGAAACTAGGGACTTCTGTACAACCAATGAGACTGTGGTACAAACATTTAATCATTGAATCTTACTGAGAACATGCTTGTCTTCCATTCTATAAAGTTTAGTCAGGCTAGGAATGATACTTTTTAAGATATGAGTACCTTAACATGGCCTCCAAGATAAGGTCATTTAGAGAGTGTAAAAAGGCAAGGGCAAAAAGACAATGAAAACAATAGAATTGAGCAAAAATATTTTACAGATTTTAGTTATGGAACCTTAACATTGTGTAGACAAACTTTGAAGAAAATCCGAGTCGGTGCTGCAACCATTTTCCTGGATTTTGTCTGATTTGACACGGAATGACCCTTTGGCAAGAAGTGGCTTGGGCTAGAAATGCAGACTGCAGTTATATGGAAATACCACATGCTATGTTACAGGCTGTTGCACACACTCTGCACCATTGGAATTATAATTAGGTATTTTACAGGGTAATGTGTTGAATGGCTGATGTACAATTTACAGTAATGTTTCTGTAAGCTGGAACATAGAAACAATAGACTTTTCCCAAGTGAACTGGCACACTAAGTCAATTTTCCCACTAAGGAGAGCAGGCAAACTTCTCGATGGTGTCAAGCTTAAATGTCTCTGGTGAACATCTTTGATGTCTGTCTGAATGTGTGCTTTGCCCTTGTTCCGGAGCTGAGAGTAGACTCTAAACCTCTGCGTGACTCAGTGCAGTCAGCCTGACTGTCTCACCTGTGAAAACGTGCCACCCTTCTTCTAGTCATATGGAATAGTCTTCAGAAATGTGTGAGGCTCAGTTGATGAGTTTTGTTAGGAACTCCTTGATCCAGTACCAAGTCAACGTTTTTGTTTTTTTTTAGTTCTCTGTTTATATAATTTTGCAATCTGTGTCATCTACAACCCACAAAGGCTGATGTGGATGGTTTCGAGGCTGCCATAGCTGTATAGCAGAAATGAGATAGACGGGGCTGTACAGCCTGCTTTGAAACTTCTCCGAGATCAGTTGGCAGTGCAGCATGTCGGTAGGACCCAGGCTGATTTTTGGGTTGTGTGCCAGATACTTCTGGCTGTGGTTTCATCCAGGGTGTAATTTAATGCTGACATTTTTTAAATACAATTGCTATTCAATTCTAACTCTTTCAAATTATGTTTGTCCTTTGCAAATAGTGTCAAACTAAATCCTCTACAGTATTGCCATGATCTCAGCTAGCTTTGGAGTCATTATCACTCCCAGGAACTAATGTTACTATTAAGGCGATTAGATGTAGTTTGCATGTCTAATTGAGGATGTATCTCATTGGGATTATATTCCCCAAATATTGACCAGTCCCAGTGAGCCTTTCAGTCCCCAAGAATTTGCAAAGATCATTTGAAGTGGGCACGGCAAAGGCAGTGCATGTTTTTGCTCTGTGATGGCCCCTTTGAAAGCAGCATGGTGAAACCTCAGGGCCTGCACCTGCACAGTGAATCGCTTGCTTTTGATTTACCCGAGAGCTTCCTAGTAAGCGGGCCATGTATCTCCAGAGAACACAGTGTTTTAGGAGGAGACAAATGACTGCATCTTACTGAAAGGAGCTTCCCTACTCTCTAAATCTTTTTATGTTTGTTGTTTTCCCCCAAAATACACTTTTTTTATAGCTTTTTCTTGCTGAATCACATCTTAAGTGAAAAAGCATGGCCACACTACGTCACCTGAATATCATTTCATCATGAACATGGCCTGTGATCACCAAGGGCCAACAGCCTCCCTGTTTCCAATAGTAACCCCCTTTCTGATTTCATAATGAAAGGAGACTGCAGGGGCCCAGCTGCGATCAAAGGGCATTGTGGCCTTAAACCCTTTACAGCGCTTTCAAATGGCACTGTACCATTCACATTTGCATGCAATGTTCTGTGAAGCACCCCCTCAGAGGACAGCGAAACACAGATTTGAAGTATATATGAATAATCATTACAAATTCTGCTCATGCCATTCCTGGTGTATACATGCTTTAAAATCTTTAGAATAGCCTGTTTGAGGTTCTTAACCTATTTCCTATGGCAAGCTGGAAAATCAGATCTAGTAATTAGATTCCCTTTGGAGGTGTTGTTAAGTCACAACACAGCAAATGGACTCAGTACAGTGTATTGCTCTTGGGTAGACATGGACTACTTTGGTTTTGTTTGTTGATTTACATAAAGGAATGTTTTAGATGTTGGAATAATTTTGTATTTTACTATGCACAATTTAATTCTAGTTATTATTTTTGGTGTTTTAGCTCTATGAATTTATGATATAGACAAATGAGAAAACAGTGACAGTGGTCCACTCTGTTATATACAACTGTATTTGTTATGAGTCCCTGGCTGATATCTTTTTAAAAATAAATGTCAAGGGCAAGTACTATCAATTAACCTTTACTGTAATTTTGGATGAACCCTGAGGTAATTGAATTTTGGCTAGACATACTGGATCTTGAAATCTTCTGAAGGCTTGCCAGCAGAACAGCTGGTAGAATAGCATTGCATACTGAGGTGTTTACTAAGATGTCCAAACCCCTGCTATTCGATACATGTTGAGCTTCAGGAGGGAGGGGGTAGATGGCGGGAAACATAGACCTACCTATGTAAGAGTAGGTTTGTGTACCATAGCCTTCATTAATCCTTAACCTTTAGATGCATTCTTATAAAACGAGACAGTGTCAGATTATCTTTCAATGGCTTTACAAGTTTCCACTGTCTTGCAACTTACAAGAAGAGAAAGAGGAGCAGGAAGGGGTTCTTTTGGATAGTTTGTTGCTATTGTAAGGGGGTCTCAAATGTTGAAGCTCTTGAATGAACTGTTAATCAACTTACAGTAACTGCTATTGAGTATCAGCATACCCTTGGTGAATCTCTGTGAGCATCTTTGACCACTGTTCACCATTGACACTATCACACTTATGTTGTGCACTTTGGTATTAGTAAGACTTTCGCAGGGCAAGGATAACCCACCTGAGGATAAGGTACTAGGAATGCGTTGTTGCCATGTTGTCTAGTAAAAAAAGGGTCAAATAAAATCAATCAATCAATCAATCAGTCAGGGTGTGCTACTCAGACCACTGATGTCTCGGCAGCGTTCTAATCCAGCAGCCTCTGACCTGCTCCCCTCTGTCTTCTCCTGTGAACAGGTCAATGCTGAGAGACCGAAGCTGAGCCATGCTGGATCCAAGCCCTCAGTCTCCGCGAGCAGCCACTCGTTGCCTCAGATAGCCATGAACAGCTGCAAGTTCAATGGGGGCGTGGTGAGACCACTGGGCAGCCTGGCGTCGTCACGACGCAACCTGGCGGAACACGACTCGGAGACCCAGCCGCTGCAGACGCTGCACAGCTCTGGCCTGGAGGTGGTGGTCTCCAAGGGCAATGGCGAGGACCGCAGCAAGGCGTCCAACGAGAGCCTGGTCAGAGAGGGCGGCGGGAACGCGCCGCAAAAGAAAAACAAGGACATTGGCTACAAGCTTGGCCACCGCAGGGCCCTGTTTGAGAAGCGCAAGCGGCTCAGTGACTACGCCTTGATATTTGGCATGTTTGGGATTGTTGTCATGGTCACAGAGACTGAACTATCTTGGGGGGTTTATACTAAGGTAAGTGCTGAACAATTATTTAAAACATTTCCCGTAAATAGGAAAGTATCTAAGGTGTTCTGAGGGTAATACGTGGCAATATACATTTTCTAAATGTACATTTTATGTTATCCAACTTACAGATTACCATTATTGCTCATAAAATCTATATTTCCACCACATACGGTATATATTGCAATTATGTATAGAAATAGTGTGGGTGAGATACACACTGACACCTGTCAGTCTGCGATACATCATGTACATGAAATAACCTTGCACACGTGCCATCATTCTCTGTGAACACATGCATACAGTATTACAGACAAGAGCTTTGAGTGTAATGGAGCTAATATGCTTTGTGTTTGAGTCTTAATTAGCTCTGGGCTGATGAGTTGAACATCCAGCAGGGTCTCTCAGACTGGCACTGCAGCACAGCGCATAAGGGAGACGCCACAAGCATCATTTGACCTTTCAGTGGTTTGGGGCTGACAAATGTAACATGGCATCTGCTGGCGGGTCAGACTGGTAGCTCGTAGCAAAACCCGATTCACACTCTGAGTTTTTTATATCAATTTCATTTTCTTCCCACTTGACATTGGCAGATTGTTATGAAAGGGTGTGTTTCTATAACAGAGAGACAGTGAGAGTTATGAGAGAGACAGTGCCTGTTACCCTGGCTCGATAGTAATGGTATTTTGCATGTTCTCAGACCCTTGGGTAGGATATACATTTTTTAAAAAGGAGCTTTGGGATGGCAGTCTTCAGACTAATGACAGGTGAATTAATTAGTTTATTCAATGTTATGTCACAAGGGAGTCGCAAAACAATTTCCCACATAATTGTGTCCTGAAAGGCACAGGGGACCAGAGGTGAGGTGTGGGCAGATCAGGGGAGCAGTCTAGTTTCATTGTTAAAAATAAGTCCCCTAATTGGTAGGCTTTCTGGTAATGACAAAAGAGAGTCTTTGCATTTATTGAGATGCCAAAAGCACCATTTGAATTTTCAAAAGATAATTTCCCCCAATATATTTCCAATATATATTTAGGAAAATACATTTGCCTGATGTTTCTATCCAAAATATTTTGACCGGCTGTATTGATGATTGATTTTGGGCATTACTTTTTTGCAAAGCCAGTATGGCCCCCTTTGCTTAAAGCAAACTAACTAAAAAAAAAGCATTAGGAGAAGAGACAGGACACCTTCAGCACGGCCACTCAGGATTCAACAAATAATCACAAGATCATCATTCAGATACTACAAACCAAAACGTGTTTTTTTCCAACCAAGTCATCAAATCTAATTTGTAAATGATTTTCTCTGTCCACTTCTTATCTGCTAACATCTATGCTAAAACGGAGCAGGCTTATTCCTTGTGACAGCGATAGTTAAATAAGGGGCATCCATTAAAAGATGCACTACTTGAAAGTGCTGTAGAAAAGGTTCTGATTTATTCACACAACCAGTTAGTATTAGTAAGAGGAATACCAGCACTGCATTGTACCAGTGTCATTTTACTGGTGAAATTAAGTGAAATCACAATTGATTACAATGCCTAAATAAACACATCTTTGTTAAACTGACAACAATATACATTCTTCCCTTTTAGTTTGAATATCAATGGATGTGTAACTGAGTATAATAGATAGATAGGGATCCTACAAGAGAAATCACTTTGTGTTTTTACGCTCACTTTTTTGTTTGCTTCCCTAGTGCTATGGGCTCACTGCAACCACTAAACATTTGCAGTAAACTGTTTCAAAGTGCAATACTAAGTCAATACTAACTAATGCATAATATTAACTGGCCGTAAGGACTAAAAGCTAATCCATAAAACAACATCTAAAACTCAAAGCGGGGCCGTGGAGTCTGGCGAACAGCCTCTCACTCAGCTCGCTCCTGCCATGATGTATGGGCCACACACAGCTGTGCAGCAGCAGCATATAAACCATCCAATTCATCACCTCCCCCAGCAGCCGTGATGTATTCCCGCTCATGGAGAGCAGTGTGCACCGGTGGGGGGGGGGGCAGCGATAGTGGCGGGGAGGGGGGTAAATGTTTGCAAGCCACGAGCAGACTCCACATTTTACAGTTCACTCCTCATTGTACACGGCCATATTTCAACCGGCCATTTGACTGAGCCTGGACACTTTCCAGGGAATCGCCGCCGCAGAGAGGCCATGATTCTGTCTCGTGTTCTGTCCATACATACAGTCCATTACAGATATATCTGTGGAGTAATGGCCATTAGATTTTCATTATATATGGCGTTCGTCTAATAAAGTGCCACCGAGGGTTAGTGTGGCAAGGCGGAGTGGCTCTCTGCATCAGGGAACAGCCCCCCTCGGGGCAAGCCATCACTGACGCAGATGCTTTAGACAGCATGCCTTAATGGAGGGAAATTATTGTATGTAATTTAACGACCACCTATGTAGCATGACGTACATATATGTACCCGCAACATCCATTTTAATTAGTGAGGTATGAAGCACCGTAAATTAATGATGTCATCTTTTTGTTTGAGGCTCTTATCTTGTTCTTATTTTGTGTGTTTGTATCTCTCTCTGCAGGAATCCTCATATTCATTTGCACTGAAATGCCTTATCAGCCTCTCCACTGTTATTTTGCTTGGTCTTATTATAATGTACCATGCCCGGGAAATCCAGGTGAGACCAAAAGGCCGAAGGACACTGGGGATACTCTGTCCTTGAAATATGTTGCTCACAGTAATACTTTTATGATGTGTGGAATGAAATATAAATGGAGTACAAGTTTTATGTCATAGTGCTACTTCTAAATTTATGTGAATAAAAAAAAAAATATGATATGGTGAAAACTGAGGTGAACTTTTGCCTTAAAATTATTCCATTTACCCCCCCACCCTACACACACACACACACACCCTTCTCTGTCGTACTCTCAGCTCTTCATGGTGGACAACGGTGCGGACGACTGGCGGATCGCCATGACGTACGAGCGCATCTTCTTCATCGTGCTGGAGCTGCTGGTGTGCGCCATCCACCCCATCCCGGGCCAGTACGTGTTCACGTGGACGGCGCGCCTGGCCTTCACCTACGTGCCCTCGGTGGCGGACGCCGACGTGGACATCATCCTGTCCATCCCCATGTTCCTGCGCCTCTACCTGATCGGCCGCGTCATGCTGCTGCACAGCAAGCTGTTCACGGACGCCTCGTCGCGCAGCATCGGCGCGCTCAACAAGATCAACTTCAACACGCGCTTCGTCATGAAGACGCTCATGACCATCTGCCCCGGCACCGTGCTGCTGGTCTTCAGCATCTCCTCCTGGATCATCGCCGCCTGGACCGTGCGCGTCTGCGAGAGGTACAGTGCCCGACGTGCTCTTCCCGCCCTCCGCCGTTGATCTGACTGGCTACCATTGCCATGACCACCACCACCACCACGCACACAGAACCGCCAACCTCTCCTCCATCTCTCCACCCTTCTTCTCTCCTCCTCTCGGCTCTCTCGTTCACCCACTCCCCTCCACCTCCACCTCCACCCCTCATGCACTCATTTCTGCCCCTTCAGGAACATGAAAAGCTACCGCCTCCAGAAGGGGAAGGGAAGGGGGTGGTGCTGGTGGTGGTGGTGGGGTGGGTGGATGGTTGTAGTCGTGTCTCATCCAGCCGTTGATTGCATTAAAAAAAAAAGACAAGTCCTCTCCTGTGTTGTATGCTGTATTAGCAGTCTATCAATAATTCATGAGTGTCTAACTGTTTGTTTGCTGAATGGTTTGTTTTGGTAATGCTGAACAGCCCCAAGGATGCCCATCTCTCCATTATGTTTCATCTCAAGGGGCACGGTGCAGATTCTAAACTGATCTCTGCTCAGCCAGCAGAGGCGTCGAAGAGCAGCGCTCATTTAAATCATCTTTTTGCGTTGTTTAAACCAGAGGTCACCTGTAAAAGATTTCGCATCATGTGACTCACCTGAAATAGATTCATTTCAGCTGTCATGGACAGACACGGGTGTGTGTAGGTGAAGTATGAAATGGTGAATCTCCTTTCTTTTTTTTTCTCGTCAATTTTGAAGTATGTCTTGAATTTTTCTTATCCTACTTTGCCTTTCTGCGCTTACTTTTTCCATCCTCCCACCCAGCTACCAGTCACTACTTCACCTTACCACTTAGCAGTCTTCACCATGCGTCACCAGAGGCCAGAGAGATGCCTGTTTTCTAGCCACTCCATAGTTGAGGTGTCACAGGATATGACCTCCATGCACTACCCCCCCCCCCTTCCCTACCCTGCCCCCTGGTGCCATCTGCAGAAGTGCACGCTAAATGGCCAGCCTGCTTTCATTTAAAAAAATGTGTGTGAAACAAAGTAAAGTGTGAGTATATGTGTGTGTGTGTGTGTGTGTGTGTGTGTGTGTGTGTGTGTGTGTGTGTATATATGTGTATGTGTCTGTATGTGTGTGTGTGTGTGTGTATGTATCTGTGTGTGAGAGAGAGAGAAAGAAAGAGAGAGTGAGAGAGAGAGAGAGAGTGTGTGTGTGTGTACACATATGCGGATTTGTGTACAACAAGTGTGTGTGTGTGTGTGTGTGTGTGTGTGTGTGTGTGTGTGTGTGTGTGTGTGCGTGTGGGTGGGTGTGTGTGTTGGTGTGTGTTTAATTCACTGTTGTACTTTCTATTTCCCCTCTATGCTGCTCCATAGGGATACCATGTGAGTCCTCGCTCTCTAGCCGTGGAAAAAAACCTACCATTGTTCATTGAGCTGGTGCCACTGATACTCTCAAAGTTGGAGGGGGTGGGCGTGGGATCCCAGAAATCGCAAAAGAAAGACAGATAAACTTAAAACGAAACCATGTGCAAATGTGGCACCATCCTCAAAAAAAAGGGACATACTACACGGAAAATGTATTTACGCTCTTGGTCACTTGCGATGTAGGGAAACCTATCATTTGAGCAGCACTGTAGTAAATCAAGTGTCTCGTTGTCGACGGCTCTCTGACATAAAGGACGAGGCGGGAGCTCGTGCTAAAATGGAGCAGCTCCTTCAAATCACCTTCACAAACAGGCCGCAGGGTATCTTGCTATTATTGTTGTTCCTAAACCAATTATTAGAGACAAGTCATGTGTTCACACCTCAGAGACCTATTTGAAGAATAAGATGTTAATCAAAAGCTTCATGGTTTTGGTATAGTTTTGTCGTAACTGCTTTTAACATCACTACACTCTCACTACATTCTCATAATGTAAAATGTGTGGCAGATCCATGTCTCTGTCAGAATTATATCAACATATTTCTACATTTCACACACACACACACACACACACACACACACACACACAGATACACACACACACATACACTCACACACACACACACACACACACACAAACACAAACGCACACACACATGCACACACACACACACACATTCACATAGATATGAATATATTATATGGTTCATGCCATTTCATTGTGTGAGCGAATGGTGAGGGTGATGCTGTCCATTTTAGAACAAACTCTCAGGCAGACTGAAAAGGACTGCAGTGAACAGTGTTATGTAAAGGCTCTCCTTTCTCCATTCTGTGCTTCATACATGGTTTGAAAATAGGCTGGGTGCTCACCTGTGGTAAACAATGAAACAGCATGATGGTCTTCATGTTTACTTTTTGCACATACTGTAATTATAAAGAGGCGTTACTCTAAGTGCTGCAGAGCTGGGGGGGGGGGGGTCATACTTGCCACTGCTCTCTGTATATACTGTACGTACGTGTGTGTGTGTAAACACACAGGCCAGCCTCAGAACAGAACGAGGTGAGACTGGACCAGCATGGAGTCCGTTTGGAATGCATCTAGAGGGTGGGAAAATGGAGACGCTTTGTTTAGGGGTCTGGCAGAGACACCGTATGTCCCAAATGGCTGTGCTAGTAGTGTCCATCACCTCTCACCTCATTAGCTGACAGGCGCTAATATGGGCCTGTGACTACTGGATATATGCCACCACGCAGCGTTTTCCTCTTGTCTGTTGTCTTGTCCCTTGATATCGTCTTCACACTTTCTCTCTTACACATTTGACAGAAGGCACAAATGCTACAGTATCAGACATCTGGTGGACATGTACGGCTAGATTTTCTCTGATTTTGGATAGCCTACATTGCTGCGGACAGTGGGAGAACATGTGTGTATTTGTAATTTGGTCTTACATAATCAATTGATGGATAATAACGAATGGCTGTCTTATTGCTTTAACAGCAACACCCATGAACGAGACACATAGACTGTAGTAGTCCAATTGTAGTAGTCATTTGGTGATCGTAATGAGAGGAGGTACATCATCTTTGATGGTACCCTATGAAGTCTGCAAGAGGCCGAGCTAACAACTAACAAGCTAACAACTCTCTACCTCATCCACTTACTTCCTGGTTTCAGTCGCTCACCAAAGAGTTAACCAATGAACAGCAGCCCATCAGCATGGTCCACTTGAAATGTCACAGCTTGTCTGTCATCCAGGTGTGTCATCAATAAATGTCCATGAATTTGTCGTGTGAGTGTGCGTATGT
The DNA here is from genome assembly GCF_963854185.1 of Sardina pilchardus. Taxonomy (NCBI): domain Eukaryota; kingdom Metazoa; phylum Chordata; class Actinopteri; order Clupeiformes; family Clupeidae; genus Sardina; species Sardina pilchardus. The sequence continues at coordinate 29,018,447 of NC_084995.1, read as the reverse complement.
GTGAGTGTTTGCTTGTGGGTGTCTCTGTATGGTGAGCTGATATGTGTGTTTGTGTGTGTAGGTGTGTGAATGTTGTGAGAATCTCTGGATCCTAAAATACACTTGAGTATTGGTATATGATGGTAAATATAGAATCATAGGCTAAAATTCTTTACTCTTTAAGTGCCAACAAGCTTTAGCCATGGTGACGTGACTAACTGATAGAAGGTGATGCAAACTCCCTATGGGAGAGGATGTTTAGAAACAGTTGCAGTTGTGTGCCTTGCCCTAAACCATGCTAATCAGGGAAAGGCAGAATTTCATGGCAGTCAGAATTTCACATGATTGCATCTGCAAGTCATCTGCTGGGCCTCTGAACTGATCTATCATCCCATATAAACATGAGAGGGAGTGATCTTTAAAAACCAGCCTACCTCCTACTTTCACTTGTATATGGTTCAGGTATGTGGTTATCAGGTGATCTACATAGTGTCATGAACACCTGACCTAGCTAGTGAGGTGTAGCCTAAGTAAGGGGCACACTAGTCCACACTTCAGCTTTTTCTGTTGTGCTTTCTCCTCTATCGCTTCCCTTGCCGCGTCTTATCTCTTATCGGTTTCTCTAATATTCTGCATTTGCCCAAAACATGTATCTTCTTTCACTATAGCTAACGAATCACACGTGGTTCTCAGGGAAATTCCGTAAAGTGGACCGTCTTTGCTTACAATTCTGATCTAAGTTGAAGGTGGTGCCAGCTCTTCTCCATTTTATGCCAGAACTGCATACAGTATATTGAGAGCTTTGAATGTTGACCCCGTGACCTTACCCCTCAGCACTACGATGAGGCCATGAGCTAGTTAGTTAGTTAGTAACCCCTTCAGTGCTACGATGAGGCCATGAGTTAGTTAGTTAGTTAGTTAGTAACCCCTTCAGTGAAAGTTAGCTGCCAGTGGATCTTTCAAATGGATGAAAAGAGTAGACTGTAATTGATTTGTCAGTTTTTTTAGTTAATGCCTGTACTCAGTTTCAGTTTGAACAAATCTGACCATTTTCGACAAGTAAAGGACAGGCCCTCATGTTTTGCTCATGAGCAGGCGTCCTGTAACGGCTACAGTCCCATGTCAGCGGCAGTGTACAGCGCGTCCCTTCTGACGTCATGTGCCACATTCATGATCTAGGCTAGAACATGACATCGCAGGGAGAATCAACCAGTGTTTTTTCTCCCACAGTGTCATAGACACTAATGTTGGCATACAATATGTAAACAGAAGACGAGTGACAGAGAAAGTTGGAGTGTACTGAACTATTGTAATCAAACTGTTAGACTTTAATGGCAGGAACTCAAGGAAGCAAAGTTACAACCTGTCCAGCAGTCAACCACAGACAGAGAGCCATAGCTGTGTAGCTCTGAGATCTGACACCAGCTTCAAAAGAGATCAGTCCCATATGGCACATGTGTTTGACATTATTTGTGATTTTGTATTTTGCAACACAGTTTCACTATTGGAACATCATACATGTTGTACAGACTCCAGACCTGTAGCTCTGCTGGTTAAAGTGCTGTAGTTATTTCCTGCACAGCCCCGAGCAAAACAAAAGGTTCTGAAGCTTCAGCACTCAACTGTTTTTTCTCTGTCTGAGTTATTTTACCATCACAGTGTAGGGACTTAACAGGTGAAGGCTCACTGCCAATATTTGTGTTCATTGGGCTTCCATTTTGACAGTGTCTAAGATGGCTTCCATTAACACCTTCTAGGCCTGCCCATTTTCCCCATGGCTCTCAATATACTGGACTCTATTTCAGCATGCAGGGTGTGGAGATCTTTTTTTAAAATGCCTGCATGGTATCGGCTGCTTCGTTCGCATGTTCAAACTGGGCTTTTTTTTTCCAATCACTGTCTGATTTGGATAGGGGGACACTGTCTGGTACCTATAATGCTTCGTTCGCATGTTCAATCTGGGCTTTTTTTCCCCAATCACTGTCTGGTCTTGATAGGGAAACGGAGGATGCTCTCACTCTCCCAGAGCATGTTTGCAGTGTCAGGCTGGGACAGAAATAGATAGGTCCAGCTAATGGCATGATATATCATGTGTGGGGAGTGAACTGTCTAGGAGGAACAGTCCAAGGAGGCTTCTTTTTAGAGACCCATTTTAAAATTCCAATCGAATGCCAACCATCTGCTCCAGGTGTTCTTAGCACCATTTCACACCTAATTAAATCCAAATTTGTGGCCAATGCCAATTTACATGGCGGGTCACTAGCGGTCAGACTGGTCATTGGCAGTCCTCTAGTATGTTAAATTGCTTGTGCCGCACTCAAAGAGCAACTTAGTTTGCTTTTAAAATATGCTCGCACACCACACAATGAGACCTGTTATTTGCCTCATTTCAGGGTGCACTCATTTTGTGTTTAACGGTCCGTAGCGAACCCTTATACCCTCGTCTCCTCTTGGACAGATTATTGATCTCAGTGCGTCAGTGCACCGGTGAGGTGGAGGTGAAAAGGTTGAAATGGGTTGTAGGTCTCCATCTTGGGCCTGTCCTCACTAGGCACAATGAATGACTGAAGAAATACGTAGATAATTGAATGTTGCCAGAAGATGTCCTATTTCTCAGGTCTTCTGTACGGTTGCTTGCCATTTCTGATGCTCAACAAAGTGATGTTGTTCGAGCCTTTGTTGGGTTGTGTGTGACACCATTTGTTTGGGAATGCTTTTGTATCATCAGCACAGTTCATCCTATGCTTTATGTCAGTCACTGTGGATGCTTGAAGGTTTTCACCCCAAATGAAACAAATGCTCTTTTCTAGATCTTGTGTCTGTTAAAACAGTCAAACATAAGCTTGCTGCACATTGATGAAAATCAAATAGTTAATGGTTTGCCTTTTTTGTAATATATAGTCTCAAGGGTCTCAACCCTGCTAACACTGACAACAAAATGTATTTTCTTTTGTTGCTTTTCCCTGTTGTGTTCATTGCACCCGTAGAAAGTGTAGTTTCTACATAGATTCTACATAGATGCTCCTGCAAAATGTGTTATCACATTTTCGTTTTTTGAATTTTGGTGATGGCTTTACTATGGCCTTCTTCGTCCCTGACTACCTCTTCCAGTATTCTGCTTCTCACACCAATGTTGTCCTCTGTCTGTCCTGTCACTGTACCAGGTACCACGACAAACAGGAAGTGACCAGTAACTTCCTGGGGGCGATGTGGCTAATCTCTATAACTTTCCTCTCTATTGGCTATGGAGACATGGTTCCACACACGTACTGTGGCAAGGGCGTGTGTCTGCTGACAGGAATCATGGTATGTCTCCCTTTGCCAGAAATCAGGAGTAATGAACAAAAAAAATCACTGTTTTATCACCAGAAAATATAACGTGAAATATTGTGTATGGTATGCATGTATACACATTAGTGTATATGCATAGCCTAAAATGACAGAAGTCTTTAAAAAAATATATATTCCTCTTTATGTACACATTCATAAAACATTTTCTTGATAACACAAAAGACAACATATTTTTTCGACAGGGAGCTGGTTGCACTGCACTAGTGGTTGCTGTGGTAGCCAGGAAATTGGAACTCACCAAGGCTGAGAAACATGTCCACAACTTCATGATGGATACACAGCTCTGTAAACGAGTAAGCAATCTAAAACACACACTATGTCTGCTGTCATTGTTTTAATAGTAATTAGGGTTACCGGTAAGTTATCTGTCAAAGAATTAGTTGACTATCACTCACCTGTAAAGTTCTAGATTTCTCTCTGGATTTCTCAATTAAGTAATTGTGTCAGTGACACATCACTGCACTTGAGGTGTTTGACCATGATTTGTGTCATTCTTTTCAGTGCCCTCCCCCCCATATTCTACAATGAGGTATTGACATGTCATATTCGATCTCTCCCTCAAGGTTAAGAACACAGCTGCCAATGTACTCAGGGAAACATGGCTCATCTACAAACACACAAAGTTAGTCAAGAAGATTGATCACGCCAAAGTGCGCAAACACCAGCGCAAGTTTCTACAGGCCATCCATCAGTGAGTATGATACCACAAAATAAAGACCACTTCGTCTGTAGCTGAAAATGGAGATCATGAAGGTGCTAATGATGACAGGGATAGCGTCTTAAACAGTATCATCTTAGGGTGATGTAACAAGAGAACAGCAATTCACTATGGGCACAATGAGGGATGTTAAACATAATTACATAATGGATTGACCTTGTCTACTTGCCTACCCATTTTTAAACAAATTATGCTCCTGTGGTAACCCCGGAATCATCAAGTTTTGTCGTCGGGGTGGTGATTTAAAGCTGATGCACAGCTCATCTACTCCTGTGTGATGTGACGGTCGTGTTCTTTCCTCTCCCTTTCCTTAACCCTTGCCCCTCGTGCTTACTGTGACAAGTGTAACGGTTCTCCGGCTGTTGTTGTGTACTGAATGTTGTGGGGTTCTAAACTTGAACTGTGTTCTTGTTCTGTCTCTGTTTCGCTCTATCACTGCAGAGCTCAGAAGTAAGTTGTTGTCCTTGGTGTTTGCCCTTACTCTCTCCCTCACATTCTCCCTTTTCTGTGTGTATCACATGCATGAGGTTTGAATAGGGGGGCCCATTTTGATTTCTGAAACACTCATGTTTTTTAATGAATTGAAGTTTTCCATTGCTCTGCACCACTTAATCACGGACATTTTCAGGCTTTAGGTTTTCTGCGCTCATACATGTGCCATTTGATCAGTGAGGTTGCCACTGTCTCCATATTAACTTGCACTCATAGCGGTGCTCTTCTTTGTTGGTGTCATGCTAAGGCAACTCAAGAACAATCATACATGCGTCTTTTAAGGGCCAGATGCAAGCTGATATGGAGGATTTTGTTTGCTTCAGAAAGAATACTGGCCCTGTCCTGCATTAAGACACACTGTAAGCTTCTGCTTTTGCACTAACATGTCACTTAGGAAAGATTCATTCCCAAATTGTGCTCTCTAGAGAGCACAGCTGAAGTCCTATAGTGCTGAGAGGAAAGGGCAGGAGAGGGGGGCAGACATTCTTTCATTCTCACGCCGTAACGCAGTACCTCTTTACCTCACAGATATTTACCCTGTTTTACGTAGGAGTTAAAGAACACACTTGTTGCCATTCCTGCAAGTCTTCCCTTCGGTCTCATGTATGCCAGCACCATGACAGTCTGCCGGTTCATGTACCATCCTCCATGAATGAGGCCCTGTGACATCCTTTTTTTTGGTTTTCTTTTGGTGAATGGTTGGTCCACTGCAGGAATCCAACCGAATTCCTTTAGCATTTCTGAATGTTAAGCTGACAGATGAGTGGACTCTATACGGTGTGCACTGCATGTGACAGAATGGCCGAGGGGACTGTGAATGCTTGCATGCAGGTCAGACTCTCACACCCACTGCCCCTCCTAGAGTCCTCCTAACAGTACCGTGTTGCTCTTTCCTGGTGACTCCCCACCACCCCCCCCTCCTCCCCCCTGCACCCAAATCTGCCCCCCACTCACCCCCACCCTCCCTCAGGCTTCGCAGTGTGAAGATGGAGCAGAGGAAGCTCAATGACCAGGCCAACACCCTGGTGGACCTGGCTAAGGTAAACATACATTTTGCCATGTGCTGGAAGGTTGATTTTTATGAGGATGTGGTTCTAACACCAAAACTCAGACTCTCTTTAGAGCTGTGGCTTTCTGACTTTCATATATGAGAACATCTTATCTCTCTCAGCCGACTCTCTCTCTCTGTTTGTGTGTGTGTGTGTGTGTGTGTGTGTGTGTGTGCGTGCTTGCGTGTGTGTGTGTGTGTGTGTGTGTGCGTGCGTGCGTGCGTGCGTGTGTGCTTGAGTGCTATTTTTAGTGCTCTGATGTATTGGCTCTGCGTGCCCTGCTCTGATGTCCACTCTCTCCCTCCACAGACCCAAAACGTGATGTACGACCTGGTGTCGGAGCTGCAGGAGCGCAGCGAGGAGCTGGACAAGCGCATCGGCACGCTGGAGGACAAGCTGGACTCGGTGACGGGCACCCTCCAGGCCCTGCCCTGTCTCATCTCGCAAGCCATAACCCAGCAGCAGCAGGACCTCCTGGACGGCTTTATGCACCGCTATCGGCCCGGCTCGCTGGGCTCCGAGCGCTCGTGGACCCCCTCGCGGCGCCGGCGGTCACCCTCCACGGTGCCGCACACCTCCTCTGACAGTGGCTAGCTGACCACCGGGACGGGCGCCGCCGGCACCCACGCCGGCACACAGGTGGACAGGTGGACAGGTGGACATTACCGCTGCAGCAGCTCTAGCACAGACGCTCTTTTTTGCAAGCAGGCAGCTGGCGACGACTGAGAACCGACCTGAGAGACCTAACCCAATCATTAAAAAAAAATAGTAGATTTATGGTTTATGTTTTGGCCATTGTATGGCTGTTCAAGTTAGCTTTTTTGTAAAGAGAGAGAATGAAATGGCAGGTGGAGGGAGAGGTACATGCCATTACTATTGCATAGGATATTTTACACAAAAATGCCAAGTTTAAGGATTCTGTTCCCTTGTTCTTTTAAAGGGAAAATGGGGATGCGACTAACTTTTTTTAGTTATATATTGGCATGTTACTTTTTAGTGCCTGAATGTACAAATTGTGGAGGGTTGTTAATTTACACATTTTGGAGCGGGTTTTTTGTACACTGTTGATACGAGCATTGCATTCCTTTTTCAGATACATTCCTCTTCAGAGAACGCTGTCTTAATATGATGTTTACCATTACCTCCATTATGCAGTTTACTCTATGTTTCAAATATTTTCTATGTTTACTAACGGAAAGGCAAGAAAGTGAGACCAACAGAAAAATAGAGTGAATGGCAGATATGAACAAGGAAGAAAAGAATAGGAAAGAAAGAAAGAAAGAAGGAAAGAAGGAAAGAAAGAAAGACAAATATACAAAGGTAAGTGGAGAAAGGAAGGAAGGCCATACAAATGTAAAGTAAATTATCATCCAATTTAACCTGAAACCTCATTGTCACAAATCAGAGCTTCCACAGGTCTTTGCATTCTGGCAAGGCTGCTTATTTTAGGCTATGGGAGTGCTCTTGGCTATGGTAGGCACAGAAAAACCTAGCCCCAATGCATGTATCAGTGCATCCTTGTGGTGAATGGCTACTTGATGGTTTTGGGGATATGTTGTGTTAATTATATTGGTTGTTTCTTTTTGCTTTTATACCAGGATGTTTTTATAAGTTTAAGATTTGCAGATATCCTGATTAGAGGTGCAATACTGTGAGACCTAGCGATGCACCCTGATGATGACATCACTGGCTTTGTAAGAGACAATGGATGCGTGCTAGCTACAAAGATCACATTGCTGAATGCTTCTGCAAAAGGATACACAAGAGGTCTGTGAAGGACACTGCCCTCTTCTCTGTCCCTCGTTTTGATATTGATTGCTTTAAATGTGGAGGTACTCTGTTTAACTTTTCAGGGTTTAACTTTTTCGATAACTCATGGTTTTTAGTTCATTCATCTTAGGGCAATATTTAATCTTTTTTTCATTTTATTTTTTAAAAAGCCTTGATAACATCTATTGCTCATGTTTGCTGCTTTTGCAGATTAACACAAAGTTAGCTATGGAGAATGAATTACAGGGACAGTGTCAGTACAGTTATTTTAGCATTTTTTATGGCATTCACAGGGTAAGAGGTCTCATGGCAATGTCCACAAATTTACCCCAGCCTTGGGTGTACATCAAAGCATTAATTTTAAGTTTCCATAAAAAAAGCCACTATCAGTTTCAGTAGACTTATGTCAGATTATGCATATATGCATACAGTACACCAAAACAGAACTATACTTCAACAACATTGGAAAGCACACGTGCCAATATGCACAAATTCCTACAAATCTTAAATGTAATTTTCAGCTTTAAAGACATTTGAAGATATCCTCATGCAGGCTCCCCTCATTAGGCCCTGGTACACTCTATGAATTGCATTTACTCCTCTGGTTTGTCTTCAAACCCCTGTTCTTCCCCTCTTGTTAATAACATGAATAGCAAGCACACTTGGGAAAGGATGTGGGAATCTCGGATCAATCAAACGGCACACAATCAAGTGCCGTGTAGGGCAGCGTGCTCACGCCATTTGCACCAAACCCCCACGTTTCCACTCTAGTGTCTTAGTTTTACAGTCACCGATTCCAGTATGGTGACCCAAATGTAAGTAGTACAAGGCCCATCCGAGGGGACCCTCAGAAGACAATGAGTAATTTCACAAGTGATCCAGAGTGAGTGGATAGAGAGATCCGAGTGGCTGGCGTGAGGCAAACTCTATTTTTATCTGTAGAGTGACCATCTTTGTGACCTTCCTATAAATGAAATAGATTCTGTAGAGGAAATGGTTTTGTATGTCCCCAGGGTAAATGTACATAGCCACATGGGTGCTTGTGGTGGGGTCTCATGTCTTAAGTCCTGTGATTTTTGTACGTGCAGGAAGAGGTTGCCCGAGAGGCTCTGCCATAACGGCACTGACGTGTTTCAAAGAAATACATATTAAGTCACTAGATGTAATGACAGTGGAACAGTGAATAAATCAAACCTCTTTTGAAATGTTCTTCTAGCGGGCGGTAAAGACTGGCACTATGTTTACAGTATAGGTCTCAGTAACATGGGAAAGATTCCACTCCAACTTCCTTATTCTACGCCCTAGTGGTTGACTGAGTTGTAGGTATTTGTCGTTCTGCAGTCTGTATAAAGATGAGAGGACTGTGTGAGCAACTACAAAATTCAATTTCAAAAAAACATACTCTGATTAAACTAAGCAAGCAGAAAAAGCTCAGTCCCATTAGGTGAAAGTAATCCATTTTATACTAAGGGATATTGAAACAGAGCCATGCTTCATATCGAGTGTTTCTGGAAGTATGTATTTGCCCTCTGTGAGGGCTTTTAAGAGTACACACGGGGGAGATCTTGAAAGCTTTACCGTATCTTTTTGTTTCTTTTGCATCGTACCTTCCTGCCGTACAGGCTTCTATCAGAAAAGCCTTCGAACAAAACACCAGTCAATGATCAGTGGGTTACGATACCAAGACAAGCATTTCTCTAAAGAACAAGATGATTACTGATCAAGTCAACAAGATACAGCAGAGATGTTTTGTAAAATTAGTCTACTTCTCCGTGCTGGCATTAGATTGTATTCCAACTGGACATGATTAATAAAAAAAAAAAAAATCGGACGTTGTATTACCATAGTTTTGTGTACACTGCCACATTGCTCATATGTAGTTGCACTGGAATAAATGATCTTGAGTAGATAAATTTGTAAAGGCACGATCTCGATGTGTTTTGTTTACCCCTCATCTCTCTCTCTGTTTCTCTCTGAGTGTGTTTGCTTGTTTGTGTTAATTTCTTCCAATTGTACACACACACAAATGTTTCTCTGACCATACTGTACGTGACTTAAAAACAATCTATATTAGTGTTGACAGTCATTGTTTGACATCGTTCTGTAGGAAAGAATGAAGACTCCACATTTGGTAATATTGACTAATATGAGATCTTTCATCATGTGCAATGCTCTGGGGTGAAAAGGGAATCAGCATTATTAACAAATTCAGTAACACAAGTAAGCTCCCTAACACTGAAATGAATTTGCCGTGATGTTTTTATAAAAAGCAGGCTGGTGGGAAGCAGAGAGCTGCCTCTCGATTTGTCCCCTTGATAGAGCTTCGAGGGCCACATTCCTGCTCTCGGTAACTTGTTGAGACAGACCTAGATCCTGGTTGGAGATTTTTTCTTCCCAGGAGGACACGAGGAAGTGGAGCACATCTAGCTGGCTGTGACATCAGCTCAGAGGCGAGCATATGCCCATAATGAAACACGGCACTGCAGCGCTCATGAACATTTAATCAAGGCGAGATCAACATTAAAACGCAGGACAGTCATCAGGGGACGACAGACCGAGCCTTGTATCCAACTCCAAGGTGATGCGATTCAGGCTCTGCCACACAATAGGCACGCACTCCAGGGGCTTGGCTTTGACGATGGGCCAAATATTTGTCTACAGATGGATATTGTGTGAATGCACCTTGTCACAGGGGTAGTGACAAAAGGCTTGTAATTAGGCCGCTCTCACATGCAGCCTTTGGATGCCTTGAAGTTTCCCTGCTGCACAGCGAGAGCCAGTGAGGATGAGAGTTGGCTCAAGTCCACTTATTAAATGATATGCGCCAAAGTGCCCTGAATAGAACTAGCAGAAGCAATAACTCAATGGCCCTACACAATCACATTCTAATGCAATTTTGAACACACTCATAGAATGACAATGAAGAAATGTCGTATTCCATGGAAACTCAGAGCAGAGGCTCTGATTTGGTCTGGACTTATTAGCCTGCGACCATTAGTATTCAGTCACCTCTCCAAAATAAACGGTTTAAGGAGGGGAAAGAAGAGAACAGGGTCCAAAGGAGTGCAATGGTGACACTGAATACCTAAACAAGCACATCTGCTTGTTTTACTCAAGAACAAAATAAAGTTGCAACGTGATTTGGAAGTAGCAAGGATGTGTGACAAAGGTAATCTGAGGCATTATCACTGCTAATGGCTCAAGATGTAAAAGTGTGAAAAAAAAACCCAGCAAGACTCATACAGATGCTGTGTATGTAGCTCAGTCTCAGTTCTCCCACACCCAATTTGGAATGAAACAGTGGTTCAGGTATCTGCTGCCACCTAGTGATGTGGCAGAAACACTCTACATTTCTGGTGATTATTTCAATCGAAGGTTTTCTTATCAGTCAAAACATTTTTAAATGTACAGCACTGTGCAAAGGCTTAGATGTGTTATAAGTACTATATCTATTTATGTCTCACTTTCTTTATATATTATAAACAAATACAAGATGGAAGAAATATTAAAAAAAAACACACAAAAAAGTGCATTTCTGGTTCTAGTCTTGGGCATCCATTAAATGTGTTGTTTTGCAGTGTTATAATGACCAATGTCAAGATAGCAGGTGACGGAGCCAGTTGGCTCTGGTTCTGGCTCCGACACACTGGTTTCTGACGTGGGAAGGAAATTATGACAATTCAACATATCCAAGACCATGTCACATGTTTTTTAGACTAAAACTTGTTTTGTTACATACAGCAAACATCTCTACAAAAACTGCGGTCTCTGTAGACAGCCCAAGCTCTGCAAACGGCAACAAAACTGGTGCAAGCTGCACAAAGCACAACAAACGGTGTTCCAGCCATAAACGAGATACGCATTAAGTTTCAATTGCACGGGGAGGAAGGGGGAGGGAGTAGCAAACTATAGCTCTCTGTTTTCTTTGAACGTCAACAGAAGTGACGTTGCCCAACATCGCTTACAGCACAGTGGGAAAGGCAAGGTTTAATGAGGCAAACTGAGACCATATTCTCACCCAAGCAGTCAATATATGTTGATATGAATGACATACACATTAATCAGGTGACATCACCCATGACATATTGCAGGTGACCCGCCCCTCACTGCACCTTGCCGAAGGGTCAGTTTCTGGATAAGCCACGGTGAAGTCAACAGCTGATGTTGAGACCCCCATCATAGCTGGATCTGCCAACAACCTCTGGCAAGCCAGGCATGCCCATCAGTGAACTGGGTGAAGAACGACAGCTCCGTCACCAGCTTCCACCTTGTGTGACTGGTCGTTACAATACCATTAAATACACAATTGCAGCGGTGGCTTGAGACTGGAATCAGAACAAAAGCTATACTTTATGTGTTTTTAAACACTGTGCGCATAAGCCCTATGATTTCCTGTTATATTTCAGTGAAGAGAATTAGAATGAAGCTAAACATTTTAAACAATTGACTTTTACTCACTGAACTTGTTCATTATTGTGTTGTAGGTCAAATTCATGATTTTCATTCATTTTAACTCGTTTCTTTTTTTCTTGGAAAACATTATAGTTCAAGGGCAGCCTATTGTGTTAAGATCCTTTTTGTTCCTCCCGTGTATGTAAATATAAATGGCAAGTCCCCCAGAGATAAGCCTTATTGCACCAGTCACCATGCACACTGAAACACAAGCAGGCAGGTTTAATAAGTAAGCCCTGCCCCAGTTTCGGCCTGTCGAGATAAAGCCTTAGTCACCTGAGAGGGCTAGCCAGGCCTGCTGTGCAAGCAGCCATTTTTGTTATATTCCTACTGACACAGCGTACAGCAGCCTGGCTTGGACAAGAAGGTAAATACTGTTGTTGTTGAAATTCAGTACTTCACACTTAATCTGTGAGATTTTTAAACCAGGGATTAGTTTGTTTGATGCCTGACTGCCAGAATTCAAAAGAGAAAAAGCGTTGAGGTCTAAAGTCCTTTCACAAAGCGTACTTTGGGATTGTTTTTGATACCAGTTCTGGATTTAGTTTTGAACTAATTTTAGGCAATACTTACTCAGAGGGAAATTCATGAGTTTCATAGTGATCGGATAATGTGTTTGTTTTGCTTCTCAGTTCTTGTCGCACTGCTATTTCCTTAAACCAATGGCCCAGCTATTGTTACCATAAGAACTGTCTTAACTTCCGTGATTAGGTTTAGCTCATGTAATTACTTGTTTATTTTGTAGGCATGATATAAAATCCTAAACTCAACTATGTGTTTTTAGCATACTCAAACAGCATTAAACGGTATTGTTTGTCACCATGCAGAATCATGGACTCACACCTTCTGATAACTCTCTTGCCGGGCAACTGACACCTGTGCGCAGCTGAAGGACCAAGCCTCAGGATGCGCAGCTGGACTAAGAGCCCTGAGAGGCCAGAAGATGCCGATGGTGTGGACAAAGACTCCTGGTCATGGAGTGATGACGACATGCCGACCTCGGCTCCAGGCAAACTGGAGGATGCTTCTGCGAGGAGTGACTCTTCACCCAGCCCCCTTCCGCCCCCCCACCAACGAGAGAGCGGCGCAGAGGAGAGGTCATTACAACAGCGAATGAGAGCTCTCTTCCCAAAGAAGCTGAGTGGCATCTTTGACAAATGGACAAAGAATGATGAAGATGACCACGATACCGATGATGTTGATTATAATGATGATCATCCGACAGCGATAAAAATCCTGCCCAATGGGACCAGGGTGAGCCCACCGGTGACTCCCTTCCTGGAGAGACGCTGGGAGCCGGGGGACTCACTGAGGTCCAGTAAGGGCTCTCAGAAACCCTTAATAACCCCCAGCCCTCTAGACAATCACAGGCCTTATGATGCTTTCGAGGGCTCTGAGCTGACGAGCCTTCATCCAGCAGAGTACTACGCTGAGAAGCTGGAGGTCTATCAGATGAAGTACTCCTACCTGAAATCATGGCCTGGACTGCTGAGGCTCTTGGCTGGCTTTGAGCTCCTTTTTGGGGGGATGGTTTTTGCATGTGTCATTGCCTACATTCAGAAGGACAGTGAATGGTCAAACTACTACGTACCAACTTACCTAAACAGTTTCTCCGGATCAGGGTACTCCTACAATGGACCTATGACACCGTTCGTGTTGGCGGTGATGGGAGTGGCGTGGATAGTGACCATCATCCTCCTGGTGCTGGGAATGACCATGTACTACCGCACCATCCTACTAGACTCCCCCTGGTGGCCGGTCACAGAAGGCCTGATCAACGTGGCCCTCTTCCTGCTCTACATGGCGGCCGGCATCGTTTACATCAACGACCTGAACCGCGGCGGCATGTGCTACATGATCGTGGGCGTGAACCCCATCATGTCCAGCCTCTGCCGCGTGGACGGCGGTCAGATGGCCGGCACGGCCTTCCTCTTCATCAACATGCTCATGTACCTGCTCAGCTTCCTGGTGTGCCTGAAGATGTGGCGGCACGAGGCCACCCGCAGGGCTACGGAGGCCCTGGGCAGCATGGTGGGTGACCAGCGGGTGGGTCAGCCATGTCAAGAAGGCCAGTGCATTAGCTGAGTTGCATTATATGTTCATGAAACAGGGATATGTGTGTATTTCTTGCATACCAAAATCAGGTCAGCATGGGATTCTTGGTGTTTTATGTCTCTGATGCGCTGAAACGGTTCAAAGCAAAGTCTGTACAAAATCTGGGGAATCATTAACATCACAATGAGTTGTAGAAGCTATCTAAAATGGCTGATGTTGTACTGTAAAACATTTGAAGAAGTACCTCAAAAGGCTGAACAGCTGCCAGTGTGTATGGTTTCTATTCACACACATGCTATTGTTATGGGAAGATGGCTAGATTATCAGCTTTCCCTGGGAATGACATCTGGGTACAGGATAGCAGGCAGGCACCACTGTGTTCGATGTCAGATAAAGAGTGCTAGGATGCCCGGAATGCATGTGGACAATTCAGGTTCAATTCAGGCATTAAAGGTTCAGACTGATGCAGATAAATCAAGTTTATTCATCATAGCCATCTCCGTGTCTCAGCAAGGCCTGAGCTGATAGGAAAAAAGCCCATTCCGTGCTTAACACAGCACTACATTTATGACATGTGATTGGGAAATATTTGAGACAGCCTGATCATCATTAAACAATGACTTTTAACAAGCAGAAGTATTCTCCCACAGAAGCAGGTACCTCTCTCAGTCGACACTGCCAAACCCAAGTCCAAGAGGATTGTGTTCCAGGACGAGATGGATCAGCCTGCAAGGAACACCACGCAGCTCCATGTCTCCCAGAGAGCCGAGGGAGCAGAGACTCTGTGTGGAGCTATTCCCACCGGATACGTCCCAAAGCCCCGGGTCATTCCAGATTACATTATGTGAGTGTTAATTGGCTGTTCATACAAAATTAAATCCTGTGTGGAAAACAGCAGGCCTCAGCTCTTCTGTTCGGCATGATTGAAACAAAGTGTTGAACAGAAGCATAGATGATTCTTGTTTTTCTCCTATATGGGTTAAAGTTGTGAAACGTAGACAATGATGTACCGTTTATAGTTTGCATGTCTATGGCCCCACAGGAAATATCCTGAGATCACAACTGCGGAGGACAGAGAGCAGTACAAAGCTGTGTTTAATGACCAGTATCAGGAATACAAGGAGCTCCACAAAGACATCAGTGGCACTCTGGTTAAATTCAGAGAGCTGGATGCCATGATGAACAAGCTCCTAAGAAATGTCAACACCACAGAGGTCAGATCATCTTGATCTCAAAATGAAAGGATACAAATGTATAAACCAAGCAAGGTTTGACTATTTGCTGCATGTTTCTCTCCACACAGGACCGTAAAAGGATTGATCAAATGTTGAAAAAATATGAGAAAAAGAAAAACGTAAGTACAAAAGGTCCAATGTATTCTATGGCTCAAATGCAATTGTGCCATTGCTGGATTTATATCTTGATGTTCAGAATATGACACTAGGATAACATCTGGATCTGGGATAACATATTTCTGTCTTGGTACACCCTTAGGATCCCTCGTTTTTAGAGAAGAAGGACCGCTGTGAGTACCTGAAAGCCAAACTTAGCCACATCAAGAACAAGATCAGGAATTTTGATGAAAAAATGCCAGACAACAGCCAATCATGATAAAATGACACAATATTGCTACAGAAGTGCATTCTATAGCCTGACATATTGATGAGGAACATTTCATTCAATGCATCTGTTTTTCAGCACAAAACACCCATGTTTTCTGTACAAAATGACTTGTCAAATGGGATTTTCATACTATGCCTGCAACATCAGACCTTTTTTTTTTCAAATGTGTGGAATAAATCTTTAATGTTTTCAATTACCTTAATGTCTTTGTGTAATTCATTTCCAATAAGCCTAAAACTTTTGAAATAGAAGGGAACTGAAATTAAACTTCCTTCCAAATAAATTCAAGAGGAGAAGCTTTTTCAAGAATTAATATAATAGGCTACTGTTCAGAATGCATAACTGAGATATTGGGTTCAGTGGAAGTCGTGCATAGCAATAACCTTTTCTGATAATTCTGTAAACTGTTGATTGAAACCCAATATCGTGATACTGCATTGTACTCACTCTAATGGCATGGGGACATTTCATTGTAAGATAGGAACAGCATTGATCCCAGCCGACTCAATTATTCTTAAGATGTCAGAGTTTTGTTAAAATTGGAAGATAATAGTCTGGCCATATGCCGACTTGTTCAAACCTGATTTAGGATTTTCATATTATTATGTTATCTTGAATACTTTGGAAATGCCCTTCTTTTAAATGAAACGTGAGAGACGAAACGACACCAGTCGTTTGACTTCTTGCTCCATTACAACACTGGCTTTTTAGAAAGCAAGCACGGGGCAATAGCATGTACTGTAGTCAACAGCCACGGGTAGGCTATAATCAAGGAGCACCTGTTGAATGGAAAGGTTAGGTTCGCATATTATGAAAGACGGTCAGTTAGGCTATTCTACGGTGAGGGGAGTACTGGTGGAGCTCAAAGACATACCTTACGGAGTTTTCGAACCTGGATATGTGAAGGTATTTCGCAGGTATGCATAGCCTACGTTACGAGAAACAGGACGTGCTTTTGTTCAAATAAACTTTTAGACGTTATTCTGTTACATGTTAACTATTTATAGACTATTTATACCATTTTAGCCTATAAACGCCTTGAAGAATGTAAGCTAATTTAAAACACAGGCTACCTTTATGATATTAATAATTCACTGACGTGTAAATCGACGTGACATTTTATATTATTGTGTATGCAAGTTACTTACATAGGCCATTATTTAACGTAGGCTGTGAGTCAGAAATGTTTTTCTTTGACCAAAACATGTTTTCTTTTTTTTTTTTCAATGTAGCCTGCCTTTCTGTGAGATATGATACTGGCTAGGTTAAATGAGATGGGGTGAAGAGCCGTTTGGTGACCATGCCTTTCCTGTGTGTGTGTGTGTGTGTGTGTGTGTGTGTGTGCTTGTGTGTGTGCGTTGCCCTATAAAATTTCCTTAAATTATTGACAAATGCAGGGTAGAGTTGCAGAAAGCTGGTCAAGGATGACACTCATTTGTGTATGAAAGCTGTGAATAACATGTCTGAAATTACAGTGCCACAGTGAAATCCTGTAAGAGTGTAAAATTACTTTTAAAATGTCTGCATCTCTGTGCTCTCATTCTAGATTCTGCACGAAATTCCATTTTTATTCCATTTGCATGAATCATGTATGACCTACGGCACTACGACAGCCCACCCATATACAGCCCACACTTCAACTCTCCCTCTGAGGGATTTTACACATCAAGGAGTGGACCCTCTCCGCGCACATACAGCTACCACACAGCACCACTGGAGCCACGTTACATGGATGAAAGTCCTCAGTATTTTTACAGGTGGCTCTCACCTCCAGGGATCGTGAAAACGATGGAGGGCGTCTGTGTGCTTCTTTGCTTTGTTATTTTTGCTTGTGTTGCCTCCACGTTAGTCTGGGACATGCCCGGGTATGAGACTGGTGTAGGAGGCTACGTATCAGGTGGAGGATTTGGTTACAACGGAGGTGTTGGCACCGGCACTGGATACTACGGAGGAGCCTATGGATACCACAGCTCATACATGACCCCTTACTCTGCAAAGAGCGCCATGATCTCTATGGCAGCCATCAACTTTATAATAGCCTTGTTGTTCCTTGTGGCTAGCTTCTCCAAAACCCGCACTGTGCGCAGTCGCCGGTTCTACCTGACCGTGCTGGTGGTGGACGTGTCCCTGGGCGTCCTGCAGTGCATCATCAACATCATATTTGTCATCGGTGTCAACCCGATGGCCCAGAGCTCCCAGAGCATGCTCTACAACCCCATACTGATGATGTGCCAGACGCCGCAGAGCACCAGCATCAGTGGCGGGGCAGGAGCAGGCTTCCCTGGTGCATATCCCATGTTCAACCAGTATCTGCGCCACTACTGTTACATGGATCCAGAGGAGGTCAGTCAGTGGCTTTCCGAATCTCCACACAAAATACGTACAGGCTACTACATTATGGATTTGTACTATAAATGTACATGATAAGCATACTTCTTTATAGACACAAAATGAAACAAATATGGACTGATATTGGTTAAAGGTCATGAAAGTTGTTGACATGATATCTTCCCACTAATTCTTGCAGGCTGCAGCCTTGGTCTGTGGTATACTGGTCATGGTAGCACTGATTACGGCTGCCTTCTTCTCCTATAAAACCCGCAGTAAGATCTGGCGTCATGGTAAACCCAACATTTTTTGGGACGAGCCATTTCCCAGCCCAGCAGGAAGAGAGGGCTCAGCGGACTGGGTAAGTGGCCTTGTGGGAATAGAGTTCTATCAACAACATACACATTCAGTCGACTAGTTCACTTTGATGTCAGTGTGTTGACACATTTCCCCTATTTATGTTGACAGGAACACAATTGATGTGAACTCAATACCACACCTGGTTTCAGTGTGTTAAATCATTAACTAGTGAGCAAATACCAGTTGTCTTCAGACTGCAGAGACACAGATCAGGCTGAATGTGGTAGTGTTATGACTAGATATGTTGTACCCTTTATAATGACGGTCATTATGAACTTCACACTTTCACATACAATTCTTCAGCTGTGTACTAAAATATATCCCCATGCAATGTGGCTTGGGTGAAAATATGTAGTTTGAAAGGAGCAGTTTCACTGTTTTGCATTGAATAGAAGTCTCTTTAAGGGTAATAGTCTTTCTCTCTCACTCACTTACTCACTTATTCACACACACACACACACACACACACACACACACACACACACACACACACACACACACACACACACACACACACACACAAAGAGGCACAGACACACACACACACACACCAAGAGGCACAGACACACACACACACACACCTGATTTAGCTTTCCTGTACAACGGTTAGGTTGTTTTGAATTAGTTGTTACCCCCATGGTCCCATGATGACTCAATACTTGACTCTTGACAGTGAGTTGTAAGTCATTGTTCGAAATAAACAAAGAACACCACCCATATTCCTCAGAAACGTCAAAGGAAGGATCATAGTGCTCTATCCCAGAACAAATAACTGGGCTTGCACGTAGGCACTTTGCTGACAAGTCCAACATGTGTTCTGTGTATCATGTAAACAGTGATAAATGGAACATGTTATTGCACTTCCATTGTCAGAAAATGCTTCCCGTAAAGACACCAGAAAAGGGCGTATAGTAAGTTGGTTTGGCATAGGGCCATGTTACTTAAAATGACTTTGTAACTTGGCACACTTACAACCACAAGGAATTCTTGCCATCTCGATTGTAGGCTGTCAGCTTCTGCTCAGCAAGTGGTATTGGATTTCTAAATGCACCTCGTGCTAATCTATCCTCTCTTCCCCAACGACAAGAGTTGAACTGTTATCTACTACAACACTGACTTGCCACACTGTTGGTTGCAGTTGACTAGTTTGGGAAGCACCCTGCTTCCCCCTGCAGTGGTGGTATCGGACAAGTCCACCCTCGACCTGAAGACGGAGGCCAGTGTGGCATCCTACCCTGAGCGGACCGTGAGTGTGGTCAGTGGAACCACTTACGACACCGTGTGAGTACACAGATCCTCTATGCGTTTCACTACCCATGAGCCATCTGCCCACTGTCATGACCTTTGGCTGTCTCATCCCCATAACATCCTGAGTATCGGTACATAGCTGTGCTGTTGAGTCATATGCTCCTCCAGGGGGGTGTATTTCCCATTGGCACGCAAACAGCATTTATGTCCCGAACTCACACAGTTATAGCATGTATTGATATCACAGAAACAGAAACATTTCCCCAAGCTTGTCCGTAATTAGTTAATCGATTACTTCTTTTAATTCGTTCACGAATCTGTTATATAACCAAAATATGCGCATTTCCCACCTTATATCCAATGACGTTTAGAGCTCACTAATCATTGATATAGGTACGGTATCCTTACTTTGTCAAACTCTTCATGACGCAAAGTCTAGTCTTTAGTGACAAACCTGGGTAAGTTAACTCAGAGTAAGTGGTAAACCTCCTACAACAAGAGCCCTACGGCATTGTTCTGTTAGGAGAATGAAGCTTTACAGTTCTTCTATTAGGAGATATACCACTTACTCGGACTTACCCAGGTTTGTCACTAAACCACATACAGTACTTGGAACACCCACCGCGTGAATTGATCAGCTATATGTGAGTTGGTGTGATCACTGACTAATCTAAATCCACGACACCTTTCCACTCACTGTGGGGCACTATATTTTCAGGTACTCTGAGAACATCCACAGCGCTCCTCCAGAGCCTTTGTATCAGGAGAACGGCATCAGCTCCAGTGCTTTTGAGGTGGCTGAAGTCCAGTGGACTGCAGCTCGGGCCTCCAGAGCCCAGGGTCAGGCCTTGGCCTCAGAGGAAGAGCCTTATGAGGCAGTCTACTCCACTGGCCCTGGGACGTCTACTGAGTTGTACACCGATGAATGGGAGAGGTTAGTTTCAATGCAGTCATTTTTTTAAAGCTCAAAATCAGTGCTGGACTTGATCCAATGATTTCGCTACGATTTTCAGTAGTCAGGTCTGATCTGTTGCTCAACAGCGGGTATCCAGAGATCACGTCAGATGCACAGAGGCAGCTGTACAGGCGGGAGTTTGACTTGGACTTGGCCGAGTACAAGCGCCTCTGTGCCGAGATGGACGACGTCAATGACCAGATGAACAAATTGAGCGGGGAGCTCGACACTCTCGAGGAGGGATCTGCAAAATTCCAGGTCAGTTTGAGAGCTGAGGTCTGAAAACCTGTTGCAACACTGCAAAACCTAGGCTTCATAAAATTCAGTCTCTGAAGACTTTGTCTTCGTGTTCTAGGCTGTTGCAGAGGAATACAATCGACTGAAGGACCTGAAGCGGGTAAGTGCAGGAGGGTTCTAACTCTGTAGGTAGTGAAATATAGAGGGCCAGTAGAGGTCCATTTAGTTCTCCAGAACTTTTTTTTTATGTCAGATCACTTTGCTCTCTGATTGACACAGCAAGAGTGCCTATGCTCTTCTCCTCTGACTAGGCCTCTGACTATCAATCAAAGAAACTGCAGTGCAAGGAGCTAAAGCAGAAGCTGTCTCACATCAAGCGGTTGGTGAAAAAGTACGACGAGGGCTATTCTTAGACGGACAAAAGTCTCCCTGCCTGTGGGGAGGGGGGGCGTTGGCTGGAACACTGCTCCAGGACAGCCCTTTCCCACTGAGAACCTGTCACTCATAGCCACTGCCCATCACTGACACCACCGAGGCACTGAGACCTCCCTCCCCAGGAGCCGGACCACATAGCTCAGTCTCCAGCTTTGTGTGAGTACCATTCATCACCCCTGCGCAACTGTTCAAAAACTATCTCAGTTCATGGACACATCAGGCTGTATTTCTGGTAACCGTCAGATTGATGAGGGAGCATCACAGAGACTATAAATTTCGAAAGTACTCTTTTGTTCAAAAAAAAAAAAAAAACATGTGCTTTCTTTCAGTTTTGTTGTTGTGATTTCCCTTGAAAATAAATAGGAAACGTTAAAGAAGTCATGAATTTATTCACATATATGTATATTTTGGAAATTACACACAATCCTTTTCATTACTAAACACATTTGTAAAAGTGTTCCTGTTCACTATAATGGTATATTAATAAAATTCTGAATTCATGAACTCACATACCATAAAAAATGACTCACTTTCTTTAAAAACAAACCAATGTTTGTTTTTAAATGGCAAACAATGTAGTGTATTTGTCTTTAGGTTGGTTTATCATATTTAAAGGCCTTTTTAGTGAGGTAATTCTGAATTATATTCAGGATGTTTAAGGCAGACATAAACAAGTATGCCATGGCTATTACTTGAAAACCATAGAACATTGAGTAGTACAGACAAATAAAAAAAAAAAAAAAAATGTGTCCTCAGTGCCAATGTAATCCAGGTTTCTCCCTCACCCAAACACGGGCAGCCCCATTAAGAATACAGCGTTTGGGTGTGTGTCCAAGATGTAAAATGGCAGTGAAGATTATTTTCTTTGCTGCACTCTACAGTATCTGATGGTGTCAAAGACACGTAAATGACAGAGACCAGAAGTTTATTGTGAAAATGCTGTATATTAACATGACATGGCTGAGATGGTCAATTCACGTCTCATGGACGATGAGGTATTTTCTGGTTAATAGACATTAAAGTTAAGAATCAGCTGTTCACCATTAGAAAAAAAGGTAAGATCATTACAATTGACATAGTAAGCACAGAATAAAAAGCTACGTCCACCATTTAACATGCTCTTTTGAAAGACACAGCGAGACCATTTGGTTTTAAGCCATATGGTGTGTTGCAACCATATCATGCAACCATTGATGTCAAATGTACTGCTACCTCACACATTTCCATTTGATATTTAACTGTTTCAATGTCAGATAACCAGACGTTAATGTGTCCTGGAAATCCTTCAAGTGCTTTTAGCAGGTTTTTTTTTGCAAAATCGCCTTTGATGTAACAGAATGTATTTGTTTGTTCTCTTTTTCAATGGTTGTTTGAAAACCAAATTATGTCTGATATTTCTTCTACATGATTTCATATATAATGGAATCAAGTGAGAAGAAATCCAAATAACTGATATTCATGATAGGCAGAACTGGTATTGAGCACAGTGTCATAGCTGGCCACTGAGAACTTATCGGGGGGTATCGCCTGCATTATGGTATTAGTACCAGGGGTCAGTGTTCCCCGACATTTAGAAATAAGACCAAATGAAACACAACTACTAGCCCTATTAGTAATTAAACTAATCTCTCGGAAAACCAATAACCAGCATGTTCTACAGTCTGTGAAAGTAAAAACTGCGCATAGTTTTTTTTTTCTTCTCCCTTAAGAACTTTGGCAAGCTAGTCAAAAGGTGTTTTTAGTATGCGAGAATCACACTGAAGGAATGAGTCCTCTGTCACCTGCAGTAGCCATGTGCAGTACCTTTAGTGTTTGTGTAATAGTAACAATCTCCAGTAGTCCAGTAGTGTGACCATCCAGCCACCCCCTGCCATCCCCCAACGTTAAAAACCATGTCCGGAATGACAAACAAACACAAAGAAAATATTGATAAAAAAAAATAAACCAGGTCCTCCTGGGCATGTGACTGAAGTGTAAGAAGATTAAGAAGATTTAAGAAGAGGACCTGGCACGGGCATGGGCTCGGAGAGTACTTCTTCCACAGCCCCGGGTCTTCAGGCATCTCCGATGAGGGTGCGTGAAGCGTGAGATTCATGCCCAGGCGGCCCCCCCCCCCCCAATCCCTTCCTCCTGACCCCTCTGTGCCCCTTTGTCTACTGTCCGGGGGCATAGGGCCAGCTGATGGAGCTGCCCGAGAGCTGCATGTCTCGGATGAGCGTCTCGATGGGCGTCTTCCCCACCAGGCGCATGAAGAAGAGCTGGGAGATGAGCGAGGCGGGCACGGCGCGGAGCGCGGGCAGGCGCAGCAGCAGGCGGCCGAAGCGCTGCGGCTGGCTCGGGTACTGCATGCGCTCGTACTCCGTCAGCGCCACCTGGGCCTTCTCCTGCAGGCTCTCCACGTGTGCTGGGTCCGTCAGGCCGCATGCGTCTAACACACACACACACACACACACACACACACACACACACACACACACGGTTTTCAACATGCATGGATAGAACTAGAACTCACATTTTCACTCATGTTCTCAAGGGTTTAGTTCAAGAACGCAAGGTCATTTTCAAGGGACGACGACTGATGGTCTTAGATAATCCACTGTTGCTGTACTTCCTCTAGGACAGCCCTGGACAGCCTTACCTCTGAATGTCACCTTTACTATGTGAGAGCACTTACAACACCGGTTATGGAACTCAGAAACATTTTTGGAAAGCTGAAACTGGCTTCTCTTAACATGAAATAGGCTAAAAAGACAATTCTGTAATATTCAGAGCTAGCCTTTGTATATATATATATAAAAAAAATACTAACACAATTATTCCAACAGAGGGAGCTGAATCCCGTATGAATTTGAGGTTATTGTAAGGTTATGTTGCAAATCATTCTCAAACACTCACTGTAGATGGAATATATATTCTGTGTACAAAATCTACTAGAATCTAAGAAACCCGGAATCTGCCAACACCTGACTTTCTCACCTGGGGAGAAGAGGGCGATGGCCTTGAGGCAGCTGTATTCCGCCGTGTCCACCTGCAACCGCGTCAGCTTGTCCACCTGCTCCTGGAAGACGCGCACCTGGTCCATGAAGGAGACGACGCGCTCGGCGGACATGGGCGAGGAGTGGAAGCCGGCGGCGGCCAGCAGCGGGGCGGTATGGAGCGGCAGCGCCGACTGCGCCGCGTTCAGGATGAACAGCTCGCTCCAGCTGAGCCGCAGCAGCGCCACCTGCTCCGACACGGGCAGCTCGGGGAAGTAGGGGATGTTCCGCGACCACTCGATGATGCTGAAGAGCAGACGCGCCGCCAGCTCGCAGATGTTGTCGATGCCCATGGTCGAACCGCCGCCGCCGCCGCCACCGCCGCCCTGCAGCTGCTGGCTGTACTGGTGCGGGTAGCGGCTGCCCGGGTACGGCTCAGCCCTCAACAGCTGGGAGATCAGCTCCGACACGGGCTGGCCATTGTAAAAGTCGCCCACACCGCCGCCATCTCCTCCGACGCCCCCTAACCCGATGACGCCGCCGCCGCCCACAGGTGTAGCAGAGGGGCTGAGGCTGGGGTGGGACGGGGGGACACGTCCGCGCTGGACTGCTGCGGTAGGATGGTGAGCAGGGGGACGGGTGGACGCGTGGATGGAGAGAGAGATGGACGATGGGTAAAGTGGTGGAGAGAAGAAGAGGGATTTGTGAAGAAGGGAAGAAGAGACAGAGGTTGGAAATGAATGAGGGAGGCTTGACAGATAGTGTGTGGAACTGTCTGACAGGATTAGTTTGATTAATCTGATTCCAGATTAAAGACTGGGGTCAGAACAGTTCGCCAACGACTGCTTTCAAAAATAAACTTACGTGGGAATACACTTGAACCTAGAAAAAACAGGCTACCTCAAGGAATCTCTTCAAATAAATTCCTAAAAAGGGCGCCCTGACGAAGACCCAGTAAAAGGGTTGAAACCGGTAGGCGAATTTTACAAATGCCCCAGTACACATAAAGGGTTTTTAACCTAAACCGTAGCCTAATCCTTTGCTCAGTGTAAGAGTTGCCTGGAGAAGGCCCAGTGGCCACCACATTACTTTGCTTTTATGTTTTGAATCTTGGACCTGTAAGCACCGACAGCCATTCATGCTCCACAATAATATGGCCGCCCGTCATGACACATTAATGACTGAGCTTGCTTAGCTTTTGGCAGAAAAAGCTTCTCACATATTTTTGTAATTCAAAGTGGAGGGGTACCTTCTTTACGCATTCCCACCCGAAAGCACTTCTTTAGTCGGCAATACTGGCATTGGTTACGGTGATGTTGGTCAATCTGACAATCCCGGTTTGACCTGTAGAAGAAATGTCAAGAGTAAGAGATCAAGAAGACCAAAGTTGTGCACAGATGTCTCAACATTTGCTTTCCAAGCCAGATTGCAATTCAAACAATATCATTATACTAGCGATTCACACTGCCAGTTGTGTTTTATAACCGTCAAGTCCTGTTAAACAAAAGTAGACATGTATGTCTAGGTTTATTCAAAATAGTGGTAAAAGTATTCTCGGAAGACGGAGTCTACCATAAAGGTTACTATGTACTTCCAAAAAAAGCCAAAAGAAAGGTTAAGACAGTTCATCTACCGAGACTGAGATTTCGTAATGTACATCCATGTTAAGTTGTTCTGCAATGAGGTGTTCAGCAGATTCCTTTGTGTCTGGTTCCCCCATCCTGTGCCTAAACCCAGGGTACTGTTTGACCACCATGTGTAGGTTCAAACCCACACTCCCTCCATGAACTGCCTGCCTTTGGACCTACCTGCAGGTGTAATTAAGGTTGCGTCGGACACTCCTCTTGAAAAAGCTCTTGCAGCCCTCACAGGTGAAGACTCCGTAGTGTTTGCCACTGGACTTGTCCCCGCACACCACGCAGTCCACCACACAGGACTTGTCATCGTCCACCCCCTCCAAGTCACTGCCCCCCGCTTGGGGTGACTCGTCGTCTTCCTCCCCTCTAAGGTAGCTCTTATCCCCCAGTCCATTGGTTTCACCATTGGGATCTCCCCACCCCCCTCTCACCATGGCCATTGCTCAGTTCTCAGCCCCAAGCAAGAAGAGTGTTCAATGGTGGCCTCCACCTGGACGGCTCAAAATGAGTTTTGGCAATGGGCTTAATTGACAAGCACACTCAGAGGATGTCAGAGCCAAGCCAATCTCCAAGGCCTCATTGTTAAGTGTTCCTGACAGCTGATGTGAAGGAGGCAGGTCTGTGAAATGGTATGGCTGTGTTTATGTTCAGGTTGTTTGCTGGCTCTTTGCTGTTTGGTGTTTGTTGAGTCCCATTAACTTTTTTATGCTTTTCAGTCTTGGCGCATCATCATGACCCGTGACTTCACAGAGGCTTGCTAAGGCAGTGGAGGATGCTTCACCGTCCCACCAAAACAGGACCTTTCATAAGAAAAGTAGGGCACCATATGTTAAAGAATATTATACAAAATACACAAAATAAACATTCCCAAACCCAACTCAACTAATATCAAGCTTTAACAGTAACACTTTGAAATATTCTGGTTTGAAAACAGAAAACACACATAGCAAAGCTTGCGTTATTCCTCTCGCACAATTCAATACGTGTCAACATGAGTTGTCTGTATCGTAAAAGCACATGGACGTCACGTGTCTCATGTGATGAATTGAGCGTACATGCAAATTAAGGGTAGGCTATTAATTTATTTCAGAATAATCTTTGGCCATACAGCAGGCTTTAGACGCAATGAATAAAACGCCTTGGGTGGAAAACGAATGAACCCGGGGATAGCCTACTTAAGGACTACAAATCTACACACGTAACATGCAGGATGAAACACCGACACACATTTTACCAAAAATGTTTCTTGCACATAACAGTCTTTGAATCCCTCCTTTTCAACAAAAAACCGTGTCTTTCCCGTATGATTAGTTAGTTCGAGGAAGTAACTTGACGCTACGCTATCCCACGTTTGTTGTTGTTAAACAAGGCCTCGCTCTGTCTTTGCTAATTGCCCCTGTGTTCTGTGTCTACAACGCGGGCAAAAGTGTGGGAATAGTACCTCACGTGAAAAATCTTCTTTGCTTTTCAGGAAACCGTTCCTTAAACGGTAAATGATTTCGCCTCACCAAGCTTTTGTCAGTCCATGTCTAGCAACCGCTTGCGGCCTACCTTTCCAGCGTTCTTCCTCTGAATCGAACCGGGGGAGGGGTGAAGCTTCGCCTTGGTTCCACTTAGCGTAAATTGAATTAGGCGTTATAGTGATGCATTCGAGGTTAAGCCCAACAAATGTATTTTATTTCCCCCCAAAATTATATAGGTGCCTGCAATTCTCGCCTGGGTCTCTCTTACTATCTCATAAATGCGCGAGAGGATTGACAAGAATAGGGGAGGAAGAGAAAACAGGACGGTAAGCCGAGCTGGTAGTGAACGATAGCGCGCCTGCGTACAGCGATGGTGTGGCGTGGGGTTGGGGGGAGGTAAGAGCGGGGGCAGTTTGGTTTGCTAGGGGGATTTGACACTGCTATTCAAGCCCTGTGGTTGCCATGGTAGCCTCTGCCTTATATGGACACTGAAGTCAAAGAGCGAAAAAGGCTGCTGGGCTGGGCATATGAAGAATGTGGTATTTCTCTCTCCTCAAAAAAACCTGACCTCAGGCCTGCATCAGAGAACACATACATTAACCCTGTGTGCAACTCGCTGAAGAGACAACTGAAAAAAGATAAAATAACAAAACAGGACTAGGACAGCTGAAGACTTTTTAAGACAAATTCAAAAAAATAGAAATTAATTAAAAAAAAAAAAATCAGGAGTTAGATTAGAAATAGGCCTATTTGGTTTTATGTTCTTTTAGCCTAGGCCTACAGCTTTTTAGATGTCCAACTGCAGGATTAAGACAAAAATGTAAGCTATACTGCATGGTCTTGGTAAGCCTAGATAGCATACATACAGTAGGCGACGGATAGTCCAAATGAGCTCTTTACTAATAGGCCTATGGCAAAAGGCAGTTGGAAGATTTACGAGAATGGAGACACGTCAAAAAAAATGATTCACTTTGAATGTTGCTGAAGCATTTCTGGACAGAGGAAGACAAAACTAGGGGAGGTGTTAAACCTCCTTAATTACAACAGCATGTCGACTGTCATGCTGTTTGTATACATAAGATAAGTAAGAAGTATTGTATATAAGATAAGAGCTTTCTCCTCAGAATGTTTTTTAGATTGGGGCTGTGAGAATGCCGTTCAGATGGGACATGGACTGATTCTGGTACTTTTCAAGCCGCTCTATCAGGGAACCCTTGCCCTGTTTTCACGATAGAATGTTCTTTTCCCACAAACTCTACCTAACGAGTTAGATGGGAGCCCACAGCCAAGTGGCATCTTTGACATAACAGGAAACTTCTGTAGAGTAGTGCGAGTTCAGTTCTATTATGCAAAGGTCTATCATGAAACCAGTGTGAGCATATTATAATGCTTTCCTGCATATTAGAGGCTTATGAGTTTCCCAGAGAGTAAAAGTGGCCCTGGCCCAATTCTGGGCCAAAGTTGTTTTACGATTCGTGAAGTTGGGCCAAAGTCGACATTCTACCAGGAACATACATTTCCTGCCTGGGATTGTTTCGATTAATGAAACTTGTATAATCCCAAAATATCATAAACTGACTAAATGATTGTTATCTGGGAGTTGTTATGTAAAATTATATGTAATTTGTTAGGCTCTCAGGCTCTTCATAAGGCCCTCTTTATTAAAAACAAGTTTGAAAGTTACAAATACTTACAACAGTCCCCAAGTTTTTGTCATGCCCTGTTACATTTACATAAAACACACGCAAAATGTGCTTTTAAAGTTACGCCTCATTTGCGGTGACATCATTTGACCAAGGTGATGTTGCAATTGATCAAGGCTAAGTCCTCTCATTAAATTATTTGGTTTTAAACTGTTTTTTCCTTTAAGGCCCCTAAAACCAGGCCTAGATCTTATGATTAAGAGTCACTGGGCTTTCCTGGACAGGTTGGTCCCTGTCCCTCATCGCCAGCTGTGGAGAGGCTAGGTTACACACATTACATGTGCCTGTGGTTGAATATTCTGCCTCCAAATGTTCCGTGATATTAATTAATGTTATTAACGTTAATATTTAATTTAACATTGAGTTTGAACATGAATGTTAACATTAAAGGTGAAGTCAGTGATCATAAGTGATTTGAAGTCCTCCTTGATGTGTTTCGTTTGGTCATGGTTAAATATAATGTACATTGTTTTGGTGGGAAAAAACCCATCTGTTAATATTTTTATTTATTTATTTATTTATTTTTTTTTAACCCTATTCACATGTAGTGTGTCAACTTATATACTGTATTCAATACATTGAACAAGAAATGCTTAATATCGAGAATTGCCCATGGGATATCACCAGGCACCCCCTCTAATCTTATTGAGTTACCCCTTGGCAATATGAAACAGCAAAACATTTACCGACAAAACCAGGTTCATCTAAATTGTGGCATTTGGCTGCCAGACCATGAAGGCCTATACCCATTTCGATATTTGCGTTAAAAAAAAAAAAAAAAAAAAAACATGCCCGATATCGGCCAATAGTCATTTTAACAAACACAATGTAAACGTGTTTACCACCTTTATCAAGGTGGGGCATTATGTATTCAAACAGGCCTAATTATCCAATTTCCTAATGAAAAACTCTTCATATACAATATTTTTAAAGACATAGAAGGGTGTATAAAATAGAAAGAATAGAAGTTTATTGACTCTATTCGTTTATGCAAACAAAACATTTTACTAGTATTTTTTTCCGATTGCTGTGACCTGGAAGTCAATTCAAAGTCACTTTCTTGGTCTTTCAGTGCTCAGTGTTGCCAATTTAGTGACTTATTTGTTGCTAGCTTTAGCGACTTTTGGCAATTTTAGCGACAGAAAATATTGTCTGGCAAACCAGAATCTGCGCGACTTTGCGCAACTCAGTGTCATTGTTGAATCAGAAAATCATCTCCCTTCTCGTGCCTGTTTTCTTGAGCATTGCATTCGCCCAAATCGTTGCTCCATGATTAGGCCTATAGAAGTAGCCTAATGATTAGTCTGTAGTAGCATAGGCTATCAGGCCATGTTATTGCATGGAATAGGCTACAGTGGGTTGACACACTGAATATCGGCCTGCAATAAATTGGTTGGGGTCTAATCTCATAATCCATCTCCTGCTCTTGCAACTTTTCTGTATGCTTTCATGTGCTTATGAGGTTATGGGCTAGTCTGAGTCAAGTCAAAGTAGGCAAGTAGTCATCCTCGCTGTCAAAGTTCAGATAGTTAATTAGGAAAAACTATTTTTGTTAAGTTTTGGGGGGCCCAACATGGTGGTGGAGGGAATGGCCCCTGGGGACCAAACATTTTTTTCCATAAAAGTCTAATGGGTATACTTGTCCACCAAGTTTTCCAGTGTTTCGGTGTCCCGTGTATCATTGACCCGGTCATAATTAGTGAGGCTTATTCTTAAACTTAAAATTTACACGGACATTAGCCATTTGCTGTCTGGGAATATGGAGTTATCTTTAACTTTAACATAATATGCTACCATTGTTTGCACCCACAATTTTTTTATTTATTTATTTATTTATTATAACAAAGCATTCTTTGTACAATAACGTCAATAAAGAATTTCAATCAATCAATCAATCAATCAATCAATCAACCAATCAATCCAAGAGCCATAAAACCATAAAATGTGTTATTCAGCCTATCCAGTTTCTAGGGAGACCAGCACAAAGAGCCATGACTTACTAAGAACATGCCAAACTCCATGTATGATGGAATGTCCCAGGAATCAATAAAAAATCAATGAACAAAACTATGGCATAAAAATATCACCATGCTAAGATTCTTGGTTTAAATTGTTAAATAAAATGTGTCCCATACAGGACAATTTGTTTGGTGGGTCTTCTACAACAGGACGTAATTCATTTCCCATTTTTTGATTCATGATTTTAAACAGATATCATCTTCAATGACTTAACATTATGGCATATCCTCATATGAAGGACAGATAAAGTCTATCTATGCAGTCTGGGTTGGACAAAATAGCCGCCTTCGTCTATATGCAGTCTGGGTTGGACCACTTAGCAAAAAGGTAAATAAAAAGCTTTCGCAGCAAGAAGTTGGTTGAGATATTCTCAAAGTAAGGGGGATCAAAATTGTGAGCGAAAACCCAGATTGTTAAATCAGTGCATAAAAAAGTATATCATATGTTAACCAAGGGCCAAACAAAATGCACCAGAGAGGTATGTCACCCTTCAGTATTCCCAGAGAAATTCCAAGCAGGGTTTCATTTTTCTGTTCACGGGCAGGCTGTCCCCCCTTTGTTTGTTTCCAGTTTTTTGGAGCCTTGGCTGCCTACAGAGACCCGGTTTTTTTTATTTATTTTTTTTATCAGGAATGGGCACCTATAGTGGCTGTGGGGAGATGATTGACGAGTGTCTCAAAAGATGCTATGGGCTTGAAATCGAGTAAAATCCCTCACTACACCTTTAACTACAATAGATTCTAAGGCCATGTAATTTTCCTGTCATCTGTCTTATGTAATTATGCAATTAATATTCAAACCAAAACAATTGCCTAACAATTGACTGAGCTATTTTTATTTTTAATTAGATTTTTGCTTTTTTACTCACCCCATGCCACCGTATATCCTTGCCCAATTGGCATCATCATGCCCCCCTCCCAGCTCTCTCTTTAGGCTACTCTGAATACATTACATGATCACATGGAACCATGGTAATATAGCCACACAAAGCCAAAGCGTGAAAACAGACCTCCCACAGTTCACTGATTTCACTTTGCAGAGATACTTGAGACACAATATAAAACCAATAATAAAATGTTAAATTATGTAAGAATAAGAGACAGACAGACTCACTGTCCGCTGTGGGAAATACCTAAGACATCGATATAGCATATTTTCTACGACCCCGGTTCTATATTTATAAAAGCTGTGCTGTGTCAATCATGTATGCTGTCATGTGTGGAACAGATGACCAAACGTGTGGACACCCAAATATGTAACATTATGTTCAATACAGGCTTTTGTTTTGGATACACATAAACAGGATAGTTTGCTCTAATAAACAAATGTGTGTTTGGTAAAGATTTCCTACATTTGTTCTGTCGTTTATTTTAAATTTGTCCTGACAGCAACTTGGAGGCTGTCACTCTGCCGCTGTAAAATGAATTACAGCTTCCTCGGAAGACAAGCCGGCATATTAACAATGCCTGGCAGGAAAACCCCAGGCTTTCATAATGCTCCCATTTCCCTATGCATGTACGCCAGGCAGACTACCTCCAACGTCATTGAACAGAGCATTCCAACATCAAAGATGAAAGTCCATCACTAATCACCACATGTTGACGTCCTTAAGTGCTTGGTCTCAAAATAAATTCACCAAAATAAAGAGCATTGTTTGTGAGTAAAAACTTGAAATTAAATATTAGATGTGTTTATTTACCAAATGGCTGATTGTTGAAAATATACATATTTCATAAAAAAAATATTTCACATCCAAAACTCATATTTTATAATTGGTCAGTAAATATATTTGAAATATAAAATACATATAAAAGATTCATGTATGAACGTTTCAAGTTGGAAACACATATGAAGGTTCTAGTTGAAACAAAAAAATGAACCCATAAACAATCCAGACCATGTGTTCACTCACATGCATGTCTCAAAATTGCCAGATCACGTGTGGTGCCATGTTGTCAAACAATAGGAAGTCTGCTGGAGGTGAACATGAAAACAATGTGGCAGGACAGTGCAGACCACCCACCTCTGTGGTCCAAGAGGTTATTCAAACGTCCAGCAACAGGGCGGATCAGGAAGATCTCCTGCCGTGGGAGGGGTATGTTGGCATTCATAAACCTTGACACCACATGATCTGGACTCTACTTTTCAAAGAAGACAGCAACTCCTAGAAAGCAGCAGTATATGAATTTGTTCTCAGTGCAGGGCATCTGAAAGCACTTTGGCTTTTATTTAACTTTAGATATAGGCTATATTTTTTTTATTTCACAAGATAGAGGTCCATCTGGACCTTAGCCCAGCTTGCAGAGATGTACAACAACAGCTACTCTCAATCTAAGTTTGGTGCGAGTGCCAAGAAAATCCACAAGGCCAGGGGCAAGAGCTGTGGCTACTACATGAAAATTGTCTTCTTTTTCTCCTCCCTGATCCAGACTCTGATCATTGTCAGCCTGGTTCTCTTCCTGGTCTATGGGCAGCCAGAGGAATCTGCAGCTGAGAAGAGACTGCAAGTGCTTGACCCGATGCACAATGAGCTCATCACAAAACACGGATACCTTCAGGAGGAGTTCAGAAATCTTACCTGGAAAATGAATGTGACAAATCGGGACATGGAATACATGCAGAGGAATATCACCGTGCTACGACAGTTAAGCAATAGCTCTTATTCCTTCATCAGCGAACTTCGAAATAAATTGGTGAGTAATATCTGATGCTCTTTTATTTATTGCTTGTTTTATTTACTGACATTTACAATTATCCACAACAAACATTAAAGAACCCACTAATGATATCTTGTTCTGATCCAGTCAAGATTTGGCAAATGTGAAAATTTGAAGGACAAATTTATTTTAAAGCCACTGCATTGTAACATTGTTGCACTGACAGCACTGTCAATACATCAATACCACTACAACTTCTGTAAAGCTGTGCAGAAAAAAATATACTGAGGATGAGGAAAAGGTTGTCTAAGTCTTTGTTAGCACATCCCAGTGGTGTGTTAATATGGTTTTCATTTCATATCTTAAATGTTGTAACTGCAGCCCCTGTTATCTTTTTAACCTGCTTTGAATCTCTTTGAACACTCCTTCAAATATTGTTGCCTACATTAGAGGGATAAGTCATATAAGGTTCTACTGAATTGGTTTTGATACCAAAGAATACAAACCCTTGACTGTAATTTCTGTGTAAAATACTCATGAAAAACAAATCATCATGTAGAAGAAAACATAAACATGTGATATACTTTTTTAACTGCCAGGTACATTTGTATATTCTTCATTATTTGCTGTTGTTTTTTTTCGTTTTGTAGTA
The DNA here is from genome assembly GCF_963854185.1 of Sardina pilchardus. NCBI lineage: Eukaryota > Metazoa > Chordata > Actinopteri > Clupeiformes > Clupeidae > Sardina > Sardina pilchardus. The sequence goes on along the minus strand of NC_084995.1, from coordinate 28,984,289 downwards.
TACATCTGCAATGTTGTAACTATTTTATTTGTAATGCTAATTTAGTTACAATGTCAAAGGAGTTCGCAACCATGTAACTGCCCAAGAGTGGTACAACCACCCCCAACACCATGTAATTCAAATGGTAAGCAGAGCACGCAAACATACAACCCTTTAACATCCAACAACATTTTCATTTTTCATGCTGTCCAACGCTAATGTTGTTTCTTTCACTTTTTTTTAAACATAGGTCAACTAAATGGTCTACAATATGAAAATTCACAGCTGAAAAGATGGCAAGAAATTTTGCAGAGGAATTGTTCAGAGACTTTTCAAGTTTTGAAAGTTGAACTGGACGGTGCCAATAGGGACAGAGAATCCCTTAGGCTAGAGACAATCACACTGCGGCAAGAGAAGGTCACAGCTGAGAGAGAGATTGAACGTTTTAAGAGAACGTGTAAGGAGGACTTCATCAGATCAATGGAGGGAATTCCAGAGATCACTAAGGCATTCCGGCAGAAGATCGACACCTTGATCCCACAAATGATCCCTTTCCACATAACCTGTTCCAAACAGCGTGAGCAGCTGGAGCAGATTCAGTATAACTGTAGCAGCCTATCATCAGAGGTGGAGAACAAGTTTCAGCCCTACTTGAACGACCTTGGACATAAAGTTTCTGACATAGTTCACAAAGTGAGTCATCTTGAAGCAAAAAAAGCATCTCTGGACAGGAACCTGTTTGAATGTAAAAAGAATCTAAGTTCCCTGGAGGAAAATAGTTACAAGAATCTCAGAGACACCCGGGAAAGACATGACAAGTTTATGGAAGAGGCTCTGCTGGAGCAAAGGAAACTGCGAGGAGCAAAGGAGCTGTTGGAAGGAACTCTGAAGCTGAAGGAATCCGAAATCAACATGCTGAAAGAAAAGATAAATGTCTCTCTGGCTAGCTCTGGACACAAGGTAGGAGATATATGATTAGTATTTCACACATATGGATATGTTGAGAAAATGTATATTGATAATAACACATCAAACATTTTTTTTCCCTAAATATCTTCACAGCCACCAGGAGGAGTTGGAATTGGAACATATGGTAGTGGCAGTACATTTCCAGTTCAATCAGGATCAGGGATAAAGCCCACTGCACGAGGTTCTGGTGGACCAGACAGTTCTTTATTTAAAAAGCCTGACTTTGGTCGCAGTAGTGTGAATCAGGTGGGATCGGGAGGAACTGGGATGGGAAATACAGGGTCAAGCTCGCTCCCAAGCTCGGATAGATTCCCAACAGGAGCAGGGTCAAGTACTCCTGGGTCTGGTAGTGGAACAGGGATTGGTTCATCTAGGATGGGGTCAACAGGGACAGGACTCAACACAGGCTCTTTTGGAACAGGTGCAGGAGCAGGACATAGTGGAACAGGATGGGGGGCTGGGGGAACAGGATTTGGTAACACAGGTTTTGGTGGAGCAGGGGGCAGTCGAAGTGCATTTCCAAGTGCAGGGACTGGCACTACAGGGCTAGGAAACACAGGTTATGGTGGAGCAGGAGGAGCAGGAGGCAGTCGAAGTGCATTTCCTGGTGCAGGGACTGGCACTACAGGGCTGGGGAACACAGGTTATGGTGGAGCAGGAGGAGCAGGAGGAGCAGGAGGCAGTCGAAGTGCATTTCCTGGTGCAGGGACTGGCACTACAGGGCTGGGGAACACAGGTTATGGTGGAGCAGGAGGAGCAGGAGGAGCAGGAGGCAGTCGAAGTGCATTTCCTGGTGCAGGGACTGGCACTACAGGGCTAGGAAACACAGGTTATGGTGGAGCAGGAGGAGCAGGAGGCAGTCGAAGTGCATTTCCTGGTGCAGGGACTGGCACTACAGGGCTGGGGAACACAGGTTATGGTGGAGCAGGAGGAGCAGGAGGAGCAGGAGGCAGTCGAAGTGCATTTCCTGGTGCAGGGACTGGCACTACAGGGCTGGGGAACACAGGTTATGGTGGAGCAGGAGGAGCAGGAGGAGCAGGAGGCAGTCGAAGTGCATTTCCTGGTGCAGGGACTGGCACTACAGGGCTAGGAAACACAGGTTATGGTGGAGCAGGAGGAGCAGGAGGCAGTCGAAGTGCATTTCCTGGTGCAGGGACTGGCACTACAGGGCTGGGGAACACAGGTTATGGTGGAGCAGGAGGAGCAGGAGGAGCAGGAGGCAGTCGAAGTGCATTTCCTGGTGCAGGGACTGGCACTACAGGGCTGGGGAACACAGGTTATGGTGGAGCAGGAGGAGCAGGAGGAGCAGGAGGCAGTCGAAGTGCATTTCCTGGTGCAGGGACTGGCACTACAGGGCTGGGGAACACAGGTTATGGTGGAGCAGGGTCCAGCAGGACTAGCCAGAGTGGGACAGGATTTGGGGGGACCGGGTTTGGAGGCCATGGCTCAGCAGGAACTGGGTATACAAATGCATTTGGACGAGGTGGCAGCTATGGAACCGCAGGTAAGTCTGATCGCATTGAGGTTTGAACATATCAACATGTATAATGATGAATACATATATTCTGAGACAACTGCCATATTCTGTGTTCCCAGATCCCATCGAAAATTTCTTGAGAAAGCTCCACAGGTCTTTTAATCCAGAGCAGTATTGAGCTGTCAAGAGAGACAATTTTCATAGAAGACAATTACTTCGCTCAGAAAAATACAGTGGATTTAACTAACAGCTTGAGGCTCAACAAAAACTGTGGTTGTGCCAGTTACTGTAGTTTTGTACACTACTTTCAGCCTGTACATTTGCTTTGCATATTCCAATTGTTATGCATTTTCTTGTGGGAGGTTCAACGAATTCTCTAAGATGTACATAGTCTAAATAAAATATATTATGTAAAGAATTTTACAGAATAAAGAGCATATTCTAAACTGAAAAAAATGCCTTCTGTGAATTGTGTGCATGAGATTGTATAGCAGTGGTATTCCAATTTTTTTCAGAAGAGGTGATGTTGAATAATCTAAGTGATCATGCTCCCTTTGTACATTATCTGTTATGCCACAAGGTCTTAAAAAATAGGTGTCTTTTAATTACTCAGTAAACATGCTTTCATTTATCCATGGTTACCTGCAAATATTAATCAAAACACTGTTCACACTGTCACAATTATGTCCCATTCCATCCTTATGTCCTTTAAATTATCATCAAAGGCAAGGGTGGTGGGTGTTTTTTGAGGTCTTGTCAAAGATATAAAATGAATAATTACTGAGATTAAAATAATTATTAATTTGAATGTTTATGTACAGGTAACTCATTTTCTAAGAGATGACCGGTAACCATACATTCTGAGTATTTACTATATTCTGAATTCTGAATTCTGAATTAAGAATTATGGTGAATATGTGCTTAAAATACTTAAATCTGGATATTTATAAATACATTATGTTTGTGGGAGTGATCAATACAGTCAGCTTTATCAAACCTGTAACGTAACATGGTGGTGTATGCGTTTCTTACTGTACAAAACTACCACAATGTCTATTGACTTACAACAAGGTTGTGCAATACCAAAAGACACTGCTTATTTAATACATTTCACAGCATTTCTCTAAACTGCAAAGGAAGGAAGGACGAGGAGAAAATACTGGCTCAATAGCCACTTTTGTAATAATCAGCATTCAATTATGATTTTTTTGCATAACATTATCAGTTGCATGAAATTGTATTTTAAGCTAAATAAGCATGAGATTACATCCCATAATAGACAGGCAGAAGACATCGGTTAGAGCCCACACAATTGCTATTTTTAATCTTACACAAAGTTGCCCATCCCAAACACTGTTTCTGTCTGTTTACATTGGTCAGACAACCCCAGAATGTAAAGAGACAATAGGGACGGATGCAGACGTCATAATAATGTTTACGAAAAAGAAAACGGCTCCAGCAGTGGTCAGAACACAGGTGCTATGGCAGATGCTGGAAGGAAAATGTGAAAGCTGAAGGCTGAAATTTCACTTAAAAAAAAAAAAACTTCTGGCAGTTTTACAGCAATTGTTATTGTTTTGCGTCAGCAGGAAGCAGTACTTAAAACAGTGCCCAAGCCAGCAGAAGGGCTATAACATAAGCAAACCTTTGCTACCCTCAGACCACCCATTCACTTGACACGGAAGTTACCTAATATGATTGAGAGACACATGGGGTGGGGTCCATCTCTGACCATCCCTAAGTGTTGCTTCCATACTTTGATCCCATATGTTTTTCCATACCTCATGATCACAAGGTCATAAAGTTTACCTCCTTATTTATGAATGCCTTCCATGTATAATTACCTGCGTGAGCAACACGGATAACAATCAGACGCTTTTCCCATGTTGATGACTAGCTTCCTGTCACAGAAAACACAGTGCGCGGACGCCTCCCCGCCAGTCCCTCTGTCCCCACAGGGCAGCTGGGCGCCAATTAATAAATAGTGAAGCCAAGTAAAAAAGTCTTCTCTATATCCTGTTTAAAGGATGTCCTTTGTTCAAGATAAAATGTTTTTCCCATTTAGTCTCGTTCTTTAGATCTTTACCCTCTCTCTTAAGAGGTCTGGGTAGCCACCAATGCCAGGAATCGACTGCTCTCCCTTGAAGTGCCACATATATGTTTATACTAATATCTCACATTAAATATAGCCATTCAGCATAATGATCATTTTTATGATATATTTTTGTATTCCTCTGAGAATAAATAGTATTCTGATATTAACTGTGGAATTTAGCAGCTGTGCATTGCCCTAGTTTCAAAACACTACAATTAATGTTAATTAAAATTAAGTTGTTGCTGGGTTGATAAGACTCTGTTGTAAGAATGTAGGGAAATTGAGGGGCAAATCTCCATACTCCACCCTCCTCAGCAGTGGAAAGGAAAGGGTGCCTTCCTTCCTTCAGGGGGTCAGAGGACTATGAGACCCTTTGTCTCTGGACTCAACGGTTCCCTATTCTCCAGTCCTAATTGCACTTCCCTATTTTCCTGCCCCCCTCTAAGGTCCCCATACTTCCCATGTGTTAAAGACATTAGGGGGCACGACCCTCTCGTTGTTGATTTGTCCAGCAGAAGTCAACCCTAGATCCAGTGGGCTAGATGTAACACATGTATGTTTTCCAGGTCAGGCACAACCTAAGCTGACCTTGAACCTTGAATAGAGTCGCATGTGTTACGGCGTAGGCTCGTTTACACCATAACATAATAAGGAGGCAAGAAACAGTGATAAAGAATATCAAATTTATTGAGAAGTATAATCAAACTAAGTAAATTATACGTGTCTAGGGTATGTTGATGCAATGTCGTGCATGTATGGATGTGGTGAGTGTCTAGTAGATCAGTATAAGAATGTTAGCTGTAAAGGGAAAATTATCATTAAGATAAGAAGAGTGAGTTATAAAGAAAAATAGAGCGTGTAAGAGAAGTAAGCCATATAGTGCCTATGTGAAAGGAAAGAGTGCCCAAATGAAAGAGAGAGAGAAAACCTTTTATAGCCCAACCCATAAGTACAGGTGATACCAATAAGGCACTTAGGGCACCCATGACACCCAGGCCTAGTGCCGCCCGTGCACCGACTTCACTAGACCCATAGGGGTCATGGTTTTGACCTAGGTGGGCGTCACATCTCCCTCCCTAAAGAGGTTTGCTTAGGGCAAACCGAAAAACACAAACAAACAACGACCACCTGTTCCACACCAACATTCACCTCCCTAGATCCAGGCGCCTAGGTCAGGGGGAAAAAAGATGACAGGAAAACAGGCAGAGTGAAAGAAGTGGAGGAAAACAGAATTAGCACCAGCGACAACATTATCTTTTTCTTTAATGTGAGTAATTCTCCAAGGCTTCTTGACATGTGACCGACCACTCAAACGGAGTCCTTGGGCTTAAGAGGTTAGTCAAGGGCACAACTACGGAGGCAACATTTTTGCAAAAAGCCATACCCAGAAATCTCCGGAGGTCGCGACGGGTTGCTGGTGCTGGAAAATCGTTACTGAATTAAGACGTCTATAATCAGTGCAGAAACGAAAAGTTCCGGCTGGTTCGTTAACCAACAAACAGGGGGAACTCCAGGCACTGAAGCTAGGTTCGGCTAGATCATTGGCTAGAAGATAATCTACCTCTTTCTGTAACAATTCCCTTTTTCGCGGATTGACACGATGGGCGTGCTGCTTGATGGGTAAAGCGTCGCCGACGTCAATATCGTGCTCAATCTCAGATGTACGGGATGGAACATCTGGAAACAGACAAGGAAAAGACTCAATCAACCCAATGATATCTGCCTTCTCTAGATCTGACAAGTGAGAGAGATGTGAAGGCAAATCGGCCAAGAACTCTGAATTTCGCAGGCGACCCTCCACAATCGCTTGCGACGGACCCCTCACCCCCTCATCAAACTCTTCACTGACGGGATCTAGAGACAAAACCTCATTAACAGAACAGACACAATCAGAATCACTAGAGCCCCCTACAGGCGTGGCAGTAACCAAAGCAACAGACACAGATGGTACAGAGGAAAAGTAAGGTTTTAACAAGTTGATGTGACAAACTTGAACTGCCTTACGCCGCTCAGGCGTGCCAATATGATAGTTGTGGTCAGAAAGGACCTTGACAATCTCATAAGGACCACTATACTTTGCTTGAAAGGGACTATGAACAAGAGGCAACAAAGCTAAAACTTTGTCACCAACATTAAAGCTTCGGTGTTTAGCCTTACGGTTAAAAAGACGCTGCATCTTACACTGAGCTTTACCCAGTTTACGTCTGGCAGCAGCTCTAGCTTCGTACAAACGATAACGGAAGCCGCTAACGTAATCCAGCACATTAACCGGAGCCTCAGCTACACACCACTCGTCAGCCAGAACAGCCGTTGGACCTCTTACCGCATGACCGAAAACAAGTTCATTAGGGCTGAAGCCCGTGCTCTCCTGAACCACCTCTCTAATCGCTAAGAGTAGCCAGGGGAGACCCTCCTCCCAGTCAGACCCGAGCTCAACACAATAAGACCTTAAAAGTGACTTCAAAGTCTGATGAAATCGCTCAAGGGCACCCTGACTTTGAGGATGGTAAGCACTTGAGATGTTGTGTTTGGTTTTCAACTGTTGTAATGCCCTAGAGAACTGTCTCGACATAAAATTAGAACCTTGATCACTCTGAATGATCTTCGGGATTCCAAAGGTAGACATGAAATTAGTAAGGGCCTTCAACACTGATTTAGCCGTAATAGACCGTAGAGGATAGGCTGATGGGTAGCGCGTTGACTGGCACATCACAGTCAACAGAAAACTATGCCCTGCTTTGGATCGAGGCAAGGGACCCACACAATCAACAATGAGGTGCTCAAAGGGGTTGGACACAGCAGGGATAGGATGTAAAGGAGCGACAGGAATCTTCTGATTCGGCTTACCAGTCAATTGGCACACATGACAAGATCTAATATAGGAAGAGACATCTTTTCTCAACTTTGGCCAATAGAACCGGCGCACGATCCTATCGTGAGTCTTGCGCACTCCAGTGTGTCCTGCTACCTCATTATGCGCTAGATCCAACACAGCATTCTGAAACTTATGTGGAACAACCACCTGCACAACAGGGTTAGAGAAACTCTCTTGTCGAAACACACATCGCCTACACAACAAGCCATCTTGCATGAAATAGGTTGAAACATCATCAGGACTGTCTTCAGCAGCCAATGCAAACAAAGGTTCAAGAGAGGAGTCAGCTGACTGTTCTTTAATCAGCTCCTCACGTGAAACCTTGAACAAATGTGGCAAGGAACAATTTTCTAGCTCACTAGTGTCTGACAGAGTAGATGGTAATTCACTACCACTCACCTCCACTGGAGGGACTACTCCAACAGAGTCGATCTCAACATCTGAACTTTCGTCACCCCCAGTGGTGCCACCAAGATCAGCGGTAGTGCTCTCTAGCTCGCCTACAGGCAGCTTCAAAGAACTACTGTCAACATCAGGAGAAACAAGAAAAGTGTCCTCTAGAGACACAGAATCAACACCACGATTCGCCATAGCGCGAGTGACCGCACAAGCTGGGAAGACATCAAACTGCCACTTGGAGGACCGATCAGGCTTTGATGGTAGTTCAGGCAAGGACGAGACAATAGGGGGAGAAACAGTATTGGCATTACCCCACACCTTCGACCCAGCCAAGTCATTACCCAACACAAATGACACACCTGCTATAGGGAGAGATGGACGAACTCCAACCACTACATCACCAGAGACCAACTCAGAAGACAGACGGACACGATGCAATGGGACCTGCACAGGAGTCATTTCAAACCCTCGGATCAACACATGTGTTCCAGTGTCAGTATTAGCTGACAAAGGCAACACACCAGACAGTAAAAATGACTGAGCTGCACCAGTGTCTCTCAGTATGCGAACTGGTACACCTCCTGATTCATTAGGCAAGGAAACAAAACCATCTGTTACGAATGGAGCATAATCGGTGTCAAATTTACCTTTACCAACTTCAGTAGCAACCACAAGGTCAGAATTTGCAACGGTATTCAGAGACATGTCAACACCACAAGATGCCACCAAGCCAAAACTCTTGGTGTTCTTGCCACTCTTCCTCTGAGGGCATTCAGGAACTTTATGACCTGGTGTCCTGCAGTGGAAACAAACTATCTCTGTCTTACCGGGGAGAGGACGTTTTGAGGAGTGAAAAGGAGCTGTTGGTGAGAACTTATCACCATCTCCATACTGATTCTCCCTATGAGGCACTACTCGCCTATTCTGAGGACTACGATTACCAGGAACACGCTTGTGCGTAAGAACAAACTTGTCCGCTAGAACAGCAGCATTGTCAATATTTTTCACCTCTTGTTCACACAGGAAAAGAGCCACAGTCTCGGGGACACAATTCATAAAATCCTCCAAGAGAACTAGTTGTCTCAGTTCCTCTTTAGACTCTGCTTTTTGGGAAACACACCACCTGTCAAACAAGCGCTGCTTTTCACGTGAAAATTCAACAAATGTCTGCTCTGATCTTCTCGCATTCCTGAATTTTAGACGATAAGCCTCAGGGACAAGCTCATAGGCATGGAGAACAGCATTTTTCACGACATCATACTGTGCAGCCTGCTCATCACTGAGAGCAGCATACACCTCCATCGCTTTCCCTGTGAACACACATTGCAATAAAAGTGGCCAATCCACTTTAGACCATTTAAGACTGGTTGCTACCCTTTCGAAGTGGGAAAAGTATTTGTCCACTTCCTTTTCTGAAAAGGGTGGCACGAGGCGGATGTTCTTACTAAGATCTAGAGGACGTGGTTGAGGAGGTTCAGTTTTCTTGAACTCCAACTCAAGCCTCTTCATATCAAGCTCATGTTGCATGCGCTTGATCTCTAGCTCTTGATTGAGTGTAGCCATCTTAAGTTCAATCTCCCTCTTGCTTAAGGCCCGATCCTCAGGACCAGCCCTAGGCTTCGGAAGTCGCCCATCTGAAGCAGCACTCGCCCCAGCACTCGCAACAGCTTTCTTTAAAACACCTGTGGCTTCCAACTGGTTTTTAACAGAAAGATACAATGTCTCTTTTCTATTTTGCTCTTGAGATGTTACAATCAAGTTGTAATGTTGAACAACTTCTAACAAATGAGCTTTACTCAAGCCAGACAACAACTCCTCAGAAGGGTTGGCAATAAAGTCAGCAAAAGACACCATTGTTGAAGACAGTGAGCTACAACAATATAATAAATTCAATTAAATCCACAAAGCTAATACAAACAGCAAAAGGCCGATGCTGTAGACTACCTATGCCCACAATAAGCAAAAATCCACTTAATTGACCAAAACTGGCAATAAGCTAAATCGCAACAGGCACAGAAAAACTCAGACCAAAAATTGAGGCACAATATAAGAATGTGAAGAGAAAAGAAGAATCACACAGGCTACTACAACTTCTCCACGCACAAAGAATCAATAGACTACACAATGTCAACGTTTTACCGCTACAAGCAATGGCAAAAACCACAAGAAGTCTACTACTCTCAAAACAAGCTTTAGCTAGTGCAGAACATCACGTTCAAACAATCAAGCATTAGCATTTAACACAGAACATCAAGTTCCAACAATCAAACCCACTCGCTTTATTAATTGGCAAAGTTACTTATACAAGCATTAAGCTAAACGAGGCATAACCTCAACAAACAGTAACTTTAAATCGCCAATGCGTTCGCATGCATAGCCCGAAGCGTCGCTGAGACAGGCTACACAAACAACAATGAACGACAATCGACCTATAATTAGATCACTGAACGTTCAATTACTTCGCTACAATGTATCACAATGTATCACAATGTAGCACAACGAACGCAAACAACAAAGCTAACAAACTGAGTTACAAACAAAGGAAAACACTTACCACATCCGCAAGCATGGATCAAAATACTCCAACATACCTCCAGGTGAGACCATCAGCTGACTGCCGTTAAACTCCACGGTAGTTGTGTGGATGACGCAGGCCTCTGACTCCTAATTACTGAACTAGGCAGCTAACTCACCTCGCTAGGTCTTCAGGAACGTGCCGGTCTTGGGATGGCTGATTAACGCTGAACTCGCAACAGTTAAACTGCTCGAAGCGTATCCCTGACAGGAATTTAGAACTCCGGGCCAGAATTGTCCCCAAAAACAACAAACTAACATAACAAACAAAACAACAAATTGTACACCGACGGAAAGGCGATGAGCCCAGCTGGAGCACACTGACTTGCCAGAGCCTACTGCTAACTAACAAACAATCAAAGGACGTTCTCACCTGGAAACACGTGAGTCTATGATCCAGATTTCAACCAATTAAAGCTCGCGGACGAGAACCCCAAATTATGTTACGGCGTAGGCTCGTTTACACCATAACATAATAAGGAGGCAAGAAACAGTGATAAAGAATATCAAATTTATTGAGAAGTATAATCAAACTAAGTAAATTATACGTGTCTAGGGTATGTTGATGCAATGTCGTGCATGTATGGATGTGGTGAGTGTCTAGTAGATCAGTATAAGAATGTTAGCTGTAAAGGGAAAATTATCATTAAGATAAGAAGAGTGAGTTATAAAGAAAAATAGAGCGTGTAAGAGAAGTAAGCCATATAGCGCCTATGTGAAAGGAAAGAGTGCCCAAATGAAAGAGAGAGAGAAAACCTTTTATAGCCCAACCCATAAGTACAGGTGATACCAATAAGGCACTTAGGGCACCCATGACACCCAGGCCTAGTGCCGCCCGTGCACCGACTTCACTAGACCCATAGGGGTCATGGTTTTGACCTAGGTGGGCGTCACACATGCGATTCCACTAAGGTGAGAGCAGTATCCCTCTGGATGTCGACTTTTCTCTCATTTTGGACTCTCCACATTGATTTGATTATGTTCTTGATGTGGAATATTACAATCTTGTATTTAATCAATATTTCATCTATAGAAAACGATCTCACAGAGACAGATTTTTGTATCTTTTTAGATACTGTTTGGCACCCACATCCAGTTGCTGATACAGAGGGTTGGTATGTTGGAACAACAGACAGGACACGACATGGGTAGACAGGACACTAATCATCACACGGGGCATGAATACTTTGACTATATGCTAACAGAAAATACTGACTCACATCAATTCAAGAGGGAAATCATTTGAAAACATGCCGGAAATGAGATGTAGCTACTATTTCCCTTACTAAAGGGAAATAATTTAGGCCAAAAGCTTAGGCCTATTATGAGAGCTTTAAAAAACACACCCAGGCCTATCTTCTCTAAACTGGATTACTGAAAAAATCCTCACAGGTCACATTTTGTATATTTTGTGTATTTTGTGTTCCAAAAGATTTTGGTGAATCTGACATTGACCATAGAATGCCCAGTTATACTCATCTAAGGACAGGAGCAGGTATGCGCACACAAACATCAAACATTTCTGGACTGCATAAAGTTAGTGAATATCTTCTGGGGTTTAATACATTTCTATATTTGGATGAGATAATTGGCTATGTTATAATCTACCAGAGAGGGTTACAGCGGAACAATCAATGATCTTTCCACAGTTAACGTTAGCTAGAAAGCTTACAGTGATTACATATTATGGTAACTTCAAGTGTTGGTTACAAGCTAAATTTTTCCTGGGGTATTTGAAGTAAATTATGTTGATATGAGTTAGTAACATATTTCTTCATAACTGCTGAGCTAGTAAAAGTTTAATTAATAACTAAATGAAATGTGTTACTGCTAGCTGTCTTTGTCCTTGGAATAAATTATATGATTCAAGCTTGCTTGTGTGGTGCAGAGAAACTTCTCTATGACAAAACACTAGTTGTTAGTGATTGGTTCAAAGGAACGCCAATGAAGGTGGTTGGCAATGGATCTAGGCCAGACTCTTTGCCAAAGAGAAGCAAAACATAATCAAAAGTATGGCCCAGTTCCAATTCCCTGTCTTCCCCCCTTCCCCTTAGTTGTGCATGTTCACATCAGAGGAAGGGGTATTCCAATTCTCTTTTGGATCAAGGGGTGGGGCTAAGGGGAAGGGTAGATACCGCTTAAAAAGTGAGAATATCCACAAGCTTACTTGAAACCGAGGGATAAGAGAAATCAAATACCCGACATACACCGAGATCACACCAGAAAAACAAGCACACTGAGACACTCATTAATGTAAAATGATGTAATTTACAAGGATTCTAAATTAAAACGATAATTGTTATGTTGCATTCAATCTTCTGGCATATAAGGTCCTGTTCTTCATAAGGAAGTTTTCAAAAATCTCTATTTTGTGAACGCTAACAAGGACATCATTTTTGCTGATTTGCATTAAAGTCACACATTTTACATATTCCCATTTCGGATAGCCTACCCCACAAATTGTCCATCAATCATCCCGGTTCTCCATTATGGTAGGCTAGTGGTGTCTCATTTCCAAGGAGAATATTTCCACCCCTATGTCTTGCCACTCAGTTTCGAGGGACAAGGGCTAGTGGTAAGACAAAGGGGTAGGGGAAGGAGAATGGGTAGGACAGAGAATTAGGATTGGGCCCATTATAGTTCACAACAGGGCTCGACATTAACGGTAGCCCAGTAGCCCCGGGCAACCAAATTATTTCAATTCAATTTCAATTTCAATTTAATGTCGCTTATAGAGCGCCAATACATTACACATGTCTCAAGGCGCTTTACAGAGTGTTAGACATTCAAAGAGAGCCCATGAGTAACAGGGGCAAGGAAAAACTCCCTAGAATTGGAGATACATATAGGAAGAAACCTCAGACAGACCCACGACTCAAGGGCCCAACCCATCTGCCTTGGGTCAGTTACAGTACAGTCATTTGTAGTTTGAAAGTTACAATGACAATGAAAGTTCAAATAGTCCAGTGTAGGGAATAAATTGTCCATTAGTAATCCATTAGTTATTTCGGAAGGTGATGGGTGTTGATTATGACAATTGGCAACCAATTCCTCACCCCTGGTTGCCCCTGTGGCAACCACAACATTTCCCCATTTTTCCTGTAGTTTGATTATTATTGTATTTTTTTTGGTATAATTATCAGTACATACACATACATTTCAGCATTTCACACATGTGGTGGGCAACGTAAACTTAATTTTCTGACTCGGGATGGCCCGGCAAATGAACGCAGCTGAGCTAATAGTAAACAAATTAAACTTTTTTCAAGTAGGCGATTGGTGTTGTACGGATACTACAAACTAAAAATGTCACAATGCCTAATGTTAGCCTACTTTACGATACATATAAGAATGACCGTGTTCTTCTGAAGTAGCCAAACATGCGTGTGCGCAAGGCAGGCACCCCCTACGATAGAAGCCTGTGGCTGTGCGTCTTTACCCCCTCACACACGTATGCGCAGCAGTGCCATAAACAGCGAAACATGGCTGCTAGTTTAAGTGACGCTATTGTAACACATAATAATCGGTTAAGTTGATTTGCTCTCTTGCATCTCTCAAATTTGTGTTGCCAACCTGTCTAGGCTATGGGATTAAGGCAATTTAGCCTACTTTTGGGTTTCAACGTCATTTAGAAGGCTACGCAACCTTGGTAAACTTTTACATGTGGATAGAGCTGCCATGCCGTTAGCTCAGGTCACGTATGTCATTCGTGTAGTGGTCACTAAATCATTAATGAACATTAGAAGACACTTAGGCCCTATCTCTTCTATGATCCCAAAAAGATTGTCTTCGACTTATTATATTTTCTAACATTTATTTAATCTAATGATGAAAACAATGAATTGCACCTCCGATTGCATCCGTATGCGTTATGCGCAACTATTATTATTCACTAATGTAGACTGTGTAGGCTAATTACTCTCACCACGTATTTCTTAAAGTGACAGGCACTCAATTAGGCCTACTGTACACACAACCAATGTGTAGGCTACTCAATTAGCCCTACACACCACATTAAACATACTGACAATATGTATCCAAGACATTAAAGATATGACTTATTTTAGTGCACAGACAAAACTGAAATAACAGGCCTTTAATAATGGGGCAACCATTTTCTTGTATTTGGCAACCAAAACCTCATGCGTGGTTGCCCAGTTGGCAACCACTTTTAAAAGCTAATGTTGAGCCCTGGTTCACAAAGCTAGCGCCCAGTCAAATTGTGGTGGTACTGTATTTTGGGCTTGTGTGGAAGTGAGTGGTAAAGAACGGATACCTAAGTAGCTTAGTGTGCTAAAGATTCTGCATGAAGTTTAGTGTCCCAAATTCCCCATGCAAAATTGTATATGTAATTTTTAATGTCCCACATTATGCTTTTCCAGTCGCACCCTGACCCAATCACAAATGGCTCAGGTCACGGGCACCTGTGGCCCCCGGCTACTCCGACAGATGCACTCAGGTGCATGGGGATCGGATCGCTCTGTCTGGAAGGGATTCTGATTCAGAGCTGTTCAGTCATGATCCCACAGATGGTAGCATCGCACCAGTGGCTCCTCAACCAAGTGCACAAACCAAATGACTGAACCTGCTTTTCCTCTACACTGAGCAGAATTACCACGGCAAAAACACTTCATCAGTATGGGGTAAAACTAACCTGTCTCATGACTGTCAAGCACAGTTGGTGGTAGGCTGTTCAGCAATGAATGATTAAAAAAAATATTAAGATCCTCATCATTTGAGACACTTTGAAAAATAATTTGCGACTCTAAACTGCAGATATATCTTAAAGAGAAACATATATGAGCTACAATGTGTAGCCCAACGTGAGCCTTTTTTCCCACTTGAGCCCCTGCCCTTCAAATTGTATGCACGTCCCTGGAGAGGAGAATGGCTCATGCTACTAATGATAATTCCAGTTCCGCAACACAAAAGGAATATCAGAATGCACTGTTACGTCTTATTTGTTTTCACCACCTTTACACACCACCCAGGGACAGATGTTATTCTCTGAAAGCAAGGCCTTGCATCTTCATGGAGAGTTTCAGCCGAGTTGTGGAGCCCACAACTGTACTTTCTGGCTGGTGGTTTTGCACAGATGTTGAGAATTCAATATAGTCTGACCCCAGGATAGTTTTCCTCTTTGCTCTGCTTTGATACAGTTCACCGTGCACTTCACCCCAGCTATAGCTGCAATACAAGGCTAGTTGGCAAATAATACTTTAATGACTTGATGGTCATGCTGGTCACGGAGGGTCATTTTCGCCCTCTGCTGGTCTGTAACTGCACCCAGCGTCCTGCTGCTGGACATTTTGAGGATGGAAGCAACCTGATGCTCACTGAATCCGTTGCCAGTACCTGCATCTGTCGTTATGATGGAATCTGTTTTTTCTTCTTTCAAAACTTTTCCTTTCATCTGTTTTGTTATTTCCCAAGTACTATACTGCTTTCAGTTGGTCCTATAGGATAATGATGCAGTGTTTTTAACACTACAGGAACAAAACTATTCATAGCCCTTTCAAATTTTCTCTTGACCAATATGTTTCTTCTGACTAACAATTACACTGCCACATGGCTAAAGGATGTCAGACAATGTGGTAGAAACATGAAATTAAAAAATAAGCATTTTCATCTACTTTAACAATTTAAAATGGCATGTCCAAAATTAATCATACCCTTTTAAATAATCAATGGAAACAAACAAACAGCTCTCAGAATGCCTCTTATAACAAGCCTCTCCACGTTTCCAAAATTATTCTAGAACGCATCTTTTTAGCAGCAATCCGAGTTTTTAGGCAGGAATGATACTTCAGTCTTGTGCTCACTTTTTTTTTGATGGATTGAGGTGGACTCTGGCTGGGCCACTCTAAACTGTTGATATTGGTCAAATCAGGCTCATGGCATCCCGTGTTGGCCTTTTCACAACTGTGGGCCGATTGACCATAATGTCCATAGAGAGAATAAAAGAGCAGAGGTGGCAGTGCAGTTGTAAGATGAGAACGGAGAACTTGAGATAGAGGACAGGTCATGAGAACTATACCACCAACTATATTAGCAACAGAGACAAGACACTGCTTTGTTACCCAGGAACAGGACCAGCCAGAATGAAAGTTTTTTTCTCAGGTAAACTAAAGCTGAACTAAAGCCATAATTCACCCAAAAGCCCTGGTTCTGCATTGGTATACAAACCAAAGCCGCATTTTAGCCACCCAATGCCATAAACAAGCCAGGCATATGCCAAAAGAATACAGTGTTTGTCATAGCAATAAGGGGAAAACCTCCAAGAGGTTTTCATATACACTGTGGGGCTAATGGTAAGGAGGAAGGTATATTTGTTAACTCACATCTAGAGGGTGTAGGCTTATAGAAAATATATAGGGGGTTGAATACCTTTCCCTTAATGTAAGAGGAAACATGTATCAGCCACTTCCTTACAATATAGTGTGTGTGTGTGTGTGTGTGTGTGTGTGTGTGTGTGTGTGTGTGTGTGTGTGTGTGTGTGTGTGTGTGTGTGTGTGTGTGTGTGTGTGTGTGTGTTTAATTAAACTTGACACATGTGTGGGAATTCCCTTCCTTGTTAAATCCCCTTCTTCATTCCACAGTGGGGAGAAGTTAAGTTTCCCTCGTCTTCTTAACATTCTATTTCCTCATTAGCAACATGCTTGTGGTTGAAAATATTTAGGCACATCAAGTTTGTCCCATACAGGAACTTCAAGATGCAAGTTATGATTCTCTTGTGCAGTTCTGCACTGGACTTGAATTAGAGTCTTAGGCACAGATATTGCACAAATCACAAAATAATTTACTTCAGATTGTGTGAAATTGAAGAGCCCATATAAATTTAGAGCAGTGATTCTCTGTATTTTTGTACCTATCTGTCCCACTATAATCACTATATGGATGATACTCATCTTTACCTCTTTCCTACCTGATGACTCTACTGTTTCTGGTTTTAGGGATATTTCAGGGTAGATTAAATATTGAACCTTCATCGTAATCTCTCCAAAAGGGTTGCACTGTTTCACTGTTTCACTGTTTCACTGGTTGCACATTTATTAGTTGATTTGGTAAAATGTGAAATTATGGGACGGATAATCTTTAACTAGAAAAGCACTCAGAGAGCGAAGACCACCGCCTGTATTGTTCTTCCTAGGTTGTCATACATTTGAACCTAAACTATTCCGATTGCCACCACCATGCCATTACACCACTATGCGAAACACATTAACGGCTCCTGAATCCCGACGGATCACTCCCAAAAGTTAATCATGTCTGACCTTCCCTGAAAATTTCATGGAAATCCATCCATCACTTTTTGAGTTATCTTGCTAACAGACAGACAAACAAACAAACAGACGCCGGTCCCCGATGAAAACATATAACCTCCTTGGCGGAGGTAAATATCTAATTTAACCTGCTTGGGGATGCATAGAGAGAATGCACACAATTTTGAAAAATATTCAGAACAAATCTATAGCTCCCTCTTATGAAGACTCCAACTCCAGCCAAAAGTTTTGCTTTCCTATGTGATTTCATAATGTTTATTATATCAATTCCATAACATGTCAGTCACTACAGGATGTTCCATCAACTCAATGCCTTGCCATGGGCTATAGTGTGAACATACAATTAACTGATACTGGTAGAGCAACTATCTATGCCAAACCTCACGGCAGTGTTCATGGTCAATGGAAAGTGTAATCCAGAATAGTCATACACAAGTGTGGGTTACGCTTTACTTGAAGATGTCTTCTTACACAGTAAAAAATGGAGTGTCATTATTGCAGAGTAAACCTATTTTACTCTGGATAGAGTAGTTATAACAATACACAGAGTAAAATCGTCCAAACAGTAGTGTCAAAAGTGAGAGTTAAGTCCAACATGCACACAATGACAAAATCTACTCTACATGGTGATGATTCCCCGCGAAAGTTCTAGAATTGAACTGGAGCTTGAGCTGGCCGGGCTGGCACGTTGCTTGGAAATCGTCTCTCCCTCACTAGACCTATCGTCGGTGGTAAGTTTGTTTGAACATTTGTAGGTTTTCACCATCTAGCTAGATATGTTTCCACTGACGACTAACTTTTTGCAATACATTGACGATGGTACTAGGCGTATGAAGTTAATTTAGCCATGCATAGACGTAGTTAGCTAATCGTTAAGTTAGCCATGCATAGCAGCTAGATGTAGTTAGCTAACCAATATGCACTGACTTCAAGTTCAGATGCATTCGACTGCAACACCACGTCAAGAACTTAGAAGAAATACCGTTGATGACGAAATTATTTTAAATGACACATTTCAGACTTTATTTACTTAATACCGTGCAATGTATGGGTTAGTGATAATTGAAGTTGTTCGGCCGGGTGGGTGACGTTGGGTTAACGTAGCTACCAAAATGTTAGCTGCTAGCAAGTTAGCTTGACAACGTGGTTTCTGCCCAAATTGAAATAATTTGCAAGATGTTATGTTCTCGTGCTTAATTTGTGCCTGTCTGAAACCAGACATTGAGAGTAATTTCAACAAATTATTGCTGAATGGCGTCATTAGAAAGATAGGAGGTTATAATCTCAGCTAACAAGTTTATAGCACCCTGTAAATTAACCTATTGTCATAAGTCTGTGCGTGTTTATTAGACCGTTAGCGTTTTCTAATGACTTTGCTCTGATTCTAGAGAATATTTTGATGGATATTAACAGTTATTCAACCTTCCTTAAATTTAAATTTAACAGAAAATGCTGCGTGTCTCCTTTGGAGGAGTGCAGAAGTACATCAAGCTGCCTGAACTAACATTCGGTGATTTCTTGAGAGAAGGTAAGTCGCTAAATTTGGATTGAAAGTAGCCTAGTCAAGTGGTGGCATGTTGCAATTATTTCTCATCAGAACATTTTGTGCTCTGTTTCTTTCTTTTACTCTAGTGAGTCTAAAATTTAACATAGCTGAAGACAGACGGTTGGACATCAAGGTTTATGACCCGTCTAACACAGAGGTGGACTGTGAGGTTTTTGAGGAGATCGTAAAAGGGTTCCATGGACCTTTCCTGGTTTCATTGGCCAATGAAGCACCTGGTAATTGCTGTCTACCTGCATAACACTACACACACATCGTTGAAGTTGAAGTGTTGAACTATGTAATTGTGTTCTTATTTCCCAATGCTCAGGTAACCCTCAGTCCACGTCATCTCCATGCTCTATTGCATCTGACGACACAGTGATCCTCAACTTCTCATTGTGTGACCCAGCTGAGGAGCCAGTTGCAGCCGAAGGAAGTCAACCTAAAAGGCCTTGCCGCATCAACTACGAAGCAAAAGCTGTGAGTTGTGTGTGTGTGGGGAGTTTGATTCACATGTTTAATTTGAGGTGCATCGTATTTGTTTTGATATTTCCAAGTATTTTTCAAAATACAATACTGCACATTTTATCTCTTAGCTGATTGAAAAAATCTTGACGACAAAGCCTGGAGGTGACCGTATCATGGCGGAGTATGCGAAAACAAAATCAATTTCAGATTCAACCAGAAGACAGTTCATCAACATACTTACTGCAGAGATGACGGAAACACATGGGTATGTATGGATCAATTATTTTATCATGAGACATTGTTTAAACATTGCAATTATTGTTTAGGTATGTTGTTCAGTGCTGTCTATGAATGTTGATTATTGAATACACCAGGACATCTCCGCCCCGGAGTGTAAAAGTGATGTATGCACAGGGGATTGTCGCTCTGTTTCCATATCTTGGAAGACCCATATTCACAGAATGGCTATGTGAGTAAAGGTTTTAAAATATATTTTCCCTTCGAACTGCTGAGATATACATTTACATTTATGCATTTAATAGATGCCTTTATCCAAAGCTCAGAGATCATATGAATGTATCACACTGTGCATACATTATACATAGGAACATTACTACGATCCAGAAAGTGGTTCAGGCTACCTTGCATGGCGGTTGAAGACAATTCAACGAAAAGCTGCTGAGGAAAGAGGTCCAGCAGTTAGTAAATCTCTTAAAGGTAATATTTATCATGAGGTGGAATTATCAACCTGTGAAATGTGTTTAAAGGATAATATAAAACTGTGTAGTTATAAACAGCAACAACAAAATTGTCTTGTTCTAAAGTGGGTGGGCCAGGCCATGGGCGTACTAGACCCTTTACTGCCGACAAAGTCCTGACTGACGAGGAAGTGGAATGCGCTATCGCTTTGTTGAGACACACTGCTGATGAGGAGACCATCCGTGAAAAGATGAAAGTCACTTTCATATACCGCCACGCCATGGTCAATGATGATGACAAATCAGCAGAGGTCTTCTCAGTATTTCCACGGTTCCTAGACACACCAGGACTGGTATGGCATCTACATTCATTGAATACTGTATAATGTATTGAATTTTGTAAAATGTAGCACAAGGTACTAACTCAGGTTGTCCACCTTTTCTTCTTGTTTTCTTTTTCAAACTACAGATAGAACAAGATTTTAGACTGATGTTTGGTGAGCAGACTGCCAACAAGTTCCTGGAGAGGTGGCCTACCACTTTCAAAGCAGGAGTCATTAAGGAAAGCCATGGACTGGTCCCCTCTACAGACCTTCTTGATTTGATGCGCAACGCTGAGACAACTACTGAAGTTGAAAATGGTAAGTCTTTGAATGTGGAGAAGCATGTTGCTTAATACAGTATATTGAGGATGGTGGAAAATTAAGGCATAATGTTAACCTGATACTGGTTGGCCTCTAGGCTGGGACAGTGACATGTCTACCATCATACTGCTGCTACATCTGCTACCACCATCTGCACAGGGACGAAAGAGGCCAGGGAGGATATCAGCATCTAATGCAGTTGATCACCTCATCAAATTCCTAAAGGTACACTAGACATTTATCAAACCTCATCCCTCCCACCACCACCCACCCCTGCCAACAACACCTCACACTCCAAACACACACCCTCAAACATCACTCCACTACCCACCCACCCCCTGCTAACAACACCACACACCCTCAGACATCATTCCAACCCTCACCACATACCCTCAATCATTCCACTAGCCCCCACCCACACCCAGCCATCAACACCACACCCCCCTCAAACATAATTTTACTATCACACACACACACACACCCCAACTCTACCCCACCCACACCACTACCCACACTCCACTACCCTACACTCCCCCCCCCCCCCCCCCCCCCCAAAACACACACACTGCAGCCGTGCATCCCCTCAAACGTCATTGTATCATTTTATCTCTCATTTCTGTCATCACTCCACTTTCTACGACACACACACACACCCTCCTACACACCAACGTTATACACCGCATACTACTACAAGCACCTATCCCACACACAGCACTCTTCCATTTGAACCTTTCTCTCTTCTGGAGAACCTTACAATTTCACTGCATGTGTTTTACGCAGGCAATTCTATGCATGTGACATACAATTCTTGAATCCTTAAATTGTTTAGAGATTGGAGTGATCTCATAATATTGATCTAATAAATAGTGTTGTTGAATGTGTTTTGTTATAGACGGGAACAAGCGTGCAGCAGCATCTGGACAACATCGCTCAAAGCAGGCAGCCCTACCTCCTTGCTCAGGGACCCATAAAAAGCAGCATTCACTCTTTCTTCATTGCCATCGACAAGCATGCACTTCCCTGCCAAGCCACCACCTCAGTCGGAGCCCTGGATGAGCTCTTCAAGGCCCACTATGTGTTTGGTACATCTTACAGTCCTGTCTTGAACAACTTTTTCACTTTTCTGCAAACTTCCATTTTCAACATTGACGTGGGGAAAACTAAGGAAACGCCAAGAATTGCAGAGTTGCGAGTAAGAATGGTGCGTTAGGCACTCTTGAAATTAAACAATGAGGTGCTTTCTTTGCAGCAATGTCCTTGGTGAAGCAAACAGTCTAGTAAAGCACCTCAAAATAATACATGGACTCTGTACGGGAAGGACTCTTCATCTTCAATGTGGCCTAGTGGGACGCTCACGTTTTTTCAATAGTTTTTATGGTCTTAGGAAGCATCTGAGTAAGTGTTATGTGAATGTTATTGTTGAAGCTGAACCACCACATTGTCAAAGTGTTCTTGATGGTAGTAATGTTAATCCCACAGAAGAGCCATGTGAGGCTGAGCTTGAGTCAGAGCCAGCATTAACGTCAGAACATAGTTGTGCCTCTCATTTCAGATTTAAAGGCAGCAGGTGTAGCCCAGTCTACTGGTAATTCTTTTGTGACCTCTATGGAGGATATTGTGCAGAAAATTCATGAGTATGCAAAAGTCAGTCATCCAAGGTGTATTTCGTGATCTAAGAGAAACTGAAACATGCAAGAATGTGGAGAGAATGACACCATTATCTACGTTGTCCCATATTTTTATCTCTGAGGAGTTATCAGGAAATAAATGGTGCTACAGAACCTGATGGTGTGTGTTGTCTTATATTATAGCAGTTAAAAACATTGCTATTTCATTGCAAATAAAATGAAATAAAGTAAATATACACTATATAGTGTATTTTAAGAATAGCCTATTTAGAGTGGAAACTACTCTATGTAGTGAAATAATTTTACTCTAACAGTGTAAACAGATCACAGTGTTAAATGCTTTTACACATTTCATTGTTAATTTTGACACAAAATAGAGTAAAATTAACTCTGAAAATCTTACACTGGCTACAGAGTAAATTTTACACTAATTTAGGGTGGGACCACATGTTATCTGACACAGAGTTAAATTCAACTCTTTAAGAGTAAAATTTACACTATGTTTTTTACTGTGTAAGAGTGAAATAACACTGCCATGTACATGTCATAGACATTATAAACAAGTCATACATTTCTATGACATAACGCTTCTGTCATTAAGGGTCATTTGTTTTTTGCCAAATTAGGATTAGGGTTGGAGTTAGTTAGGGTTAGGGGTTCATCGTGACAGTGTCATGTCACTCTTACACAGATACCTTCAATTTTTACATTTTTTTATTTAACCTTTATTTAGCCAGGATTGTCCCATTGAGACTGAGCGTCTCTTCTGCCAGGGAGTCCTGGTATAATAAAGTGTTACCCAAATATGTAAATTATTAAATGAATTATGAGTAAATTATAATTTTGTGTTGTGTTGTCATGCAAGGAAATGGGTATAGATGAACCAGGAAACTTCATAGCTGCAGTTGTCTGATAAGTGTCAACTGGGTATAGTGACTGGTGAAACTGGTTGGAAAAAATGTTGTTGATACCTTAGGCAATTATTTAGGCTACTGTGCCCCGCAATACAAGACAAATCTAAAAAAAAAAAATCATTGTACCTGGAGCCCAACTGCTATGCGCTGAGCATAGTGTAGAGTTCTCACTCCTGCAGTGAGAGTTGAGAGTATGGGACACAAAGTCCAGTGAAGACATAACTTTTAGATTTGGGCACTGCTCAGTTTTGACTGAGATATTTCAGTGTCTTGGTGATACATTTGGGCATTTACCCTACATCGCTGATTTACAAGCAGAGAAGATATTTTGTGTCCATTTTGACAAGAGAAGAGCTTCGGTAAGTTTAGTTTAATTATGATTACTTTAAATGCCTATAAGAAAAAAAGCATAGACCAACCTTATTTGAGTAACACATATTGTTACTATTTGCACTTGTCCTTATTCTGTGCATTACCTTTAAGCATTTTTTCATTTTGAGTCAAAGGTGATTCTGTATTTTGTTATGTTGTTTTATTATTATTATTTCTTATACATTCCTACACTTAACTTTTACTTACTTACATTCATATTCCCATATTCATTTTTGAGTATATTCCATAATGTGACCCTGCAAGATGAAACCAGTCGCTTTGGTAAAATTAACTAAATTCATTTTTGTGCTCACAGAACGGTCATAAATTAAGCTTTCCATGTATATCGAGGGTATTACAAAAATTATCATTAAGATAACTGCATCCAAAGTTGACATGATTCTCCCGTCAAGAAATGCCAGAAAAGGAGACAATCACCTTTTTAAGCGGCGTGGACAACTGGAATGACTGCTGTTCACCAGGTTTAACAGTCAAAAACATATGTTTTTCTGTGAAATTTGTTCACAATATGAAACTGTGGACTGTATACTGTCAAATTATGCGAAAACGTGAAATAGAACACCGGTCATATGTAAGGGATAATGTATAGAACGCTGGTCATTATCGGGAAAAGCGAAGCGAAGGGGTCTTGTTTTGCCCCGAAGGTCCTTATTTTCCCGATAATGACCTGCGTTCTATACATTATCCCACTTATTATATGGCTACTTGGCAAAACGAGAAAAGAGACTTACCACAATGTGTCTTTAGCAATGACTTAGCTACCGTTTCGTGGCTTCCGATAACAAATAAATAGTTTGCCACACAGATGTTGCTTAGCAACGTCTTACTAGCGGTCTTTCACTTTCAAGGAAATTCCATTGCGGAGTGATATGAAAGACCTGAGTTAGAAGCACAAACTCCGCTGCCATTGACAGCGGAGGGGTCTTGTTCCGTCCTAAAGGGACCTATTTCCTGAATGGAGTTTCTCTGCTGCCCAAAACTGGCAAAACATCTCGGTGACCAGTCTGTCCACCATCGTTGGCACACTCTGATCCGGCACCACGTAGTCCTCTGGCTACAAGCACGTAGCGATTTCCCCACTTGCAATGCCAAAATGGCCTGCCCCCACCGTCCCATGTACATGTACCAGTACGCAAGCTCACAGTCCAACAGGAACCAACAGCTGGAAAATGTCAGATTGCCTATCGGGAGCTCGCCAGTGGCTATACAGCAGTCCTTGGCGTGCTACAATTCCCGACCACTGTGAATAAATCGCCTCGGTTTTCATATCAAATGCTGATACGTCAGTCCATGGCCACACTCGGCTGGCGGTTTGTTGTTGGCGAACGCTGTCTTTCTCTCTGGCGAGCGCAGTCTCTCTCTCTCGCTCGACGCTGGCGGGCGGTGAGTCTCTCGCTGGCGGGTTGCTGATGATCGTGATGGCGGCGGCTCTCACTCTCCCCCCGTCGCGATGTGAGCAGAAGACGGTGACACGGTCTGCAGCTGGCGAGCGAGCACCAACTGCGCCGTCACCAGACTTTTCTCCTCCCGTAGGGTGCAGTGCCAGCACTGGTCTGCTGCGCTGGCATCCACATCCGTGTTGCCGTGGAGGCGGCCCGCCCGATGCCCAATATCCATGTTGCAGTCCTGCAGCACCTCCAGCCAGCTGTCCCTCCGGTTCTTTGAAGTTCAGCAGCCAGGTGAGTGACGCGTGGTCCATTCTCAGCAGAAATCGTTTGCCGTACAGGTAGGTTCGGAAATGGCAGTAACAGTTCTCTGTGCGTCCCGCAGAGCTGGAGGCCGTCCGCATCGTGGGGGCTGGGCCAGGTCAATGGGCCACGTCCAAGTGAGCCGGTTTGAGGTCAACGGAGAGTCGCTCTGGTTTGCCGGCCATGTTCACCACAAAATGTTTGTCCCCCGCCTCCAATCTATCCTATCGCTATATTTTTGTAATGAACTGCTATCTCCTGTCGCCTCCTTTCCTCCACACCACCTAATCCAGTGGTGCACCTCCCTCAACGTGGTGGGGTGGATGCTCGGTCCTTCACACAGCCGTCTGAAGCCCAGCAGGGATGTGTGACTGAGGGAGGCCATGATGGGAAGTATAGGGACAGGTGCAAAGAGCCTTGCATTGTCCAGTAGAGTAGACTGCTGGAGAGTAGCAGAGCAGGGAACCATGGTGATAGGGACAAAATCCCCTGGAACCCAGCGGCTGGCCATAAACAAGCTCGGGGGGGATGAAGACTGACTCCTTTGGCGCGGTCCTGATTCCCAGCATCACCCATGGGAGTTTGTCGATTCCCTTGTTGTCTTTGAGGCCGGCACGCAGGACGGCCTTTCTTGACCTTTCAAAACGTTCACAGAGTCCGTTAGCCTGCGGGTGATATGCAGTCGTGCGGTGTAGTTTCACTCCGAGGCTCTGTGTGACAGTGTTCCACAGCTCAGACGTGAACTGCATGCCTCGGTCCAAGGATATATCCAAAGGGGTGCCGAAATGGGCAACCTAGGTGCAGATAAATGCCCTTGTCATCTCAACAGACGCCACCGACGTCAGCGGCACAGCCTCAGGCCAATGGGTGGTCCTGTCAACCATGGTTAACAGGTACAGTATGTGAAACCGTGAGAGGAGGGCAGAGGGGCGGCCAGATATACGATTACATGGTCAAAACGTCTCTCTGGAACCGGGAACAATTCTAACAGGGCTTTAGTGTGACGATGTACTTTGGCCCGTTGCCACTCAACACAGGTATTAGCCCAGTCCTTCTTGAAGCCGTGCCAGACAAACTTTGCTGCAACAAGTCTCTCTGACGCTTTTGAACCTGGGTGGGAGAGACCATTGATGGCATCAAAAACTTGTCGTGTCCATTTGTGGGAACGATTGGCCGAGGACTGCCTGTGGAGACGTCACACAGGAGCGTGGTGTCAGCATTGCCAAAAACACATCCTCAATCCGCAGCCCTGTAGTCGAGGTCCTCAGGAGTCCAGGTTCGTGGTCTGATCTGCCGCCATGCGGTTGTAATCAAAGCCAAGATGGACAGCTACCGCTACAGCCTGTGACGGGCAGTCTGCCACGTGGTTGTTTTACCGGCAACGTGCTGCAAGTCCATGGTGAAGTCTCGAAATGTAGGACAGATGATGTTGCTGGCGGATGGACCACAGCTCAGCCACCTTAGCCATGACAAACGTCAGTGGCTTGTGGTCCACAAAAGCAATGAAGTGTTGACCTTCCAGCAGGGAATGAAAGCCCCGTCAACCCACTGCTCGTAGACAGCATCGACAGCATCAGCGTTTGAGGTGATGGCGATGGCAGTCCACAAGGTGCTTAGGCTTACCTTTCAAGGCGTCATGCAAAGGCCGCATGAGCTGAGCGGCTCGAGGGATGAAGCGGTGATAAAAATTCACCATGCCGAGGAACTCCTGCAGGGACTTGACAGTGAGCAGGCTAAAACTGTGTGGTCGCCTCCACCTTTGATGGGAGAGGGAATATCGGTGCGCGAGGAGGGGAATGGCAACCTTTGCCGTAACAAAGTCCCAACCGAACTGCTGTCCTCCGAAACACAATTCAGCGTACCTCGTTCCATATGTGCGGATGGGGCTACCATTGGCAGCTTCCATAGGGGGGCCGTGGCTGTGGGTCACCATGTCCTAAACGGATGCAGGCAGGACGCTCCTCTGTGCTCCCGTGTTGCACAGGAAACGTTGTCCGAAGAGGCGGTCTCGGATGAAAAACAGCCTGCCTACGCGGCCGACGCTCATGGCCACTACTGAGCGCCGGCCCTGGCGTTTCCCGACCCTCCAAAACTACATGGTGAACAGCATTTGTTAGCCTTGGGTCCAAACTTCGCATGATAAAAAACGAAAGCCTGAAGGCTGTTGGGGTCCAGAAGACTGCTGCCGACGAGAAGTGGTTGCAGCGATGAGTGTGGGGTCGTCCAGCGTCACAGGAGCGATGTGCGCGGGAAAAAGCGCGGCCACACAACGTCCCTGACTCGCCAGGAAAAATGTATCAGCCTCTTCAGCCAGTCTCCGATAGTCAGTGATTGTGGTTTTGGCTAGTGCAACCCTGACTTGGGAAGGCAGCTGACGAAGGAAAAGCTGGATGAAAAGAAAATTGGGTCTGTGCTCACTCAAGAGATCCAGAATACGGTCCATGAGCTCAGACGGTTTGCTATCACCCATCTTGAAGGGAGAAGAGCCTTCTGGCTCTCTCAGCGTCCAACAGTTCAAATGTTTTCAACAGGTGGGCTTTGAGTGCTATATACTTCTCGGTTGCTGAAAGATTTTTAAGAAGACTTATTCTGGATGCTGAAAAAGATATGCAAAGATAGTAGTACTTTGTTGTATCCGCGGTGATCTCAACTGTGCTTCAGCCTGGGCGAAACATGCCGACGATTCCCAGAATTCAGGGTGTTTGAGGGTAACAGCGTTCGTGGTCATGGTCGTGTCATGTCTCCGCCAATCAAAAATGGCGCTGTTCAGCAATACTGGTATGGGGTTCAACGTCATCACACATTCGTTACATTTAAGAGACCATGATCCCTGGACAGTCATACTGACAGTATATGAAGTAACATGCCCTGATGAAGGCCCCAGCTGCTACGCGTGGGCATTTTTAGGTCCTTGTTGGACATGTCAGTTTCAAAATAAAGACATTTTAAACCTCTGGAGTGCCTTGGTCGTGGAGGATTTTTTTTTCTCCTTTTCTGCACAAACTATTTACCTTGGACCAAAGAGCACCCAACAACAAGCAGCATCAAAAGAACAAAGAGGACTGAGCATGCCACTAACCCTGAACATTTGCAGTATATGAAGTAACTCAGAACAGTAAATGCATAACACATTGGTTTAGGCTACTGCATGAAGAAACACACGAAGAACAAAGTGCTGTGTTTTAAGAATGGTGTGTAGAACCACTCAGAATTATGTAGCATATCACGTTTACTATAGCATTTATAATTGTGGAATGCCATAATAAAGAATAACACAAAGAGGGGAGGAACATGTAAAAATAGAACATATTTTAACATAGCCTCACTTATTTACGAGATACACCGTTGGTTCCATCTGCACTAATCGGATTGCGACCAATGTTCGAAAAAGGAAGAGGGTTTCTTACAGGGTGGCTCGAGGTGCGAAGGACCCTAGGGTGAAATTACTCGAACCATCCCTTTAAGAACATCCAATCAGCTGTAGGCTACAAGTCAGAGGGATCTCAATGACGTAACCAGACTGCAAGCAGTGGGGAGACCCTCGATAGCAATGATAACTGAGATGACCTTGCTATTCGAGAATTAAACTCAGTCATCATTGCTTTGCAGTCAAAGGACACCATTTCTGTGCCACATGCGAGGCGTGTAAGGGGACACAGAGGAGGGGCTCAATTGTATAATTAGTTCGAGTCTAATCGGAAATTAGTGGCATATAGGCTAATAATTAATTTGATCATATACAGTTTTTTTTAATTTTTTTATCTAAGATTGGATAGGGTGGTTCAGCCAATACACTGCAAAATCCCCCTTGTCTGGACGTTGTGCGCTGCGCGTATAGGCTACATCATATTTCAGATGTGTGGACTGAAATAGCCTAACTATTCATGTGCGTATTAGGCTGCTGGAACTGAATGATCCTACGGTGTTTATGAGAACACACAGTGTTTGAATGACATTAATTTAAGGAGGACATTGTGCTACATGCAGAAAAGGGATGTGGTCCAGTGTATTGCCATCGCGGGTCGTGTCGTGACAGTTCAGACGTCCGGGGTTTGTATGCTGTTAAACAGAGAGCATCACTGCAGCCCACGATGAGAATTGTTGTTAGGCTACAATATTGCAGCCCCTTGAAGGAGTGATGCAAAACGCTGGAAATGTCTTCGGAGGTCCTGAGTGAGTATTTACGTTGACACCTGTGCTTCATGAATTTCTACCAATGTATTGCATTCCATCAGGTGATTCACTAGCTTATGTCCCAAGTGGAGACTAACCAACGTGTCTATAACGTCCCTCATATCACTAGATGGCATGAACCCTGTCAGCAAAGAGAGGGAAGCTAGGTCTTCTTCATATGGCGTTGAAATGTACCAAAGTGTTGCCATTTTCATACGCTAGCCTGAAACGCATTTAAACTAATCACGCAATAATCGAGTCGTATTCATGTTTAAAATAGCCCGTATCCTTAAAAAAGAAAACATAAAAACGTTGCAATAACTAGACGTTATAGCCTGTTTTGGATAATGCATTGATAAACTATCCTTGTCCCAAAGTCTATTATGTTACTGTTGCGGCCGTTTGCTGGGGCTATAGACCATACATTTCGATAGGACGGCGCATGCATGTTATATTATTTCACAATTGTTTTGAAGTTGGCTGAAGCCCATCTATTATTTCATTTGTATGCATCTCACAGCAGGATATGCTATATACCCTCCTGTGAGATGCATAGGCTACTTCACTGAAACTGTCTGTAGTCTGAAGATCTTAAACATTTAAGGGCAGACAGTATTTTGTACAATGCTTATGAGTGATTAAGGCTGAATTAGTGGAGTGTAGTTGGAGCTGAAAGGAAATCCATCATAACATATGTCTATGACCTAGTTTTGAATATCCACATTAGATGTTTTATCTTTCATAAGTCTTGTGCTGGACAACTTTCTGATCCCAGATGATGAGATGAGATGAGATAATAATTCTGCCTTCACAGTTGCCCTATAAACAACTCAGTTAAAATGTGTTATAGCCTATGCTTGTTATAGCCATGGTAGACAGTAATCTGTTCTGTGTGTGATAAAATGGTCATTCGGTGGATCATTAAATGTGACATGACATGACAGTGACAAAAGTTCTTCTGTTATGATGATTTTCAAAAACTGCTTGGTAGGTAGTAGCCATAAACCACATTTCTCACTGTGCGCAGTTTTGCAATATGTGGCAAAAACAAAGCACTTTTGGCTCTGCAAATGCCAAGGATGCACATTGCATAAGCAGCACTTTCACATGAAACAGTAGGCTACAAATGTCAGATCAGCGAGGCAAACACAGATCCCCACTTCACATTCATAGACTGTTGATATTTTTGCAATGTTGACAGAAGTAATTCACACTAATGCAATGTAACTGAACTTCATCATGTAAACTGAGTGAAAACAACTTAACATAATCCGTTGCTGACCCATACTTATCACAGGCAACTTAAAAGGCAACTCAAAAGCACGTTTACAGACTCTAATCTCACTGTCCTTTCAGTTATAATTCTGAAATCCATGTGATATGCAGAGTTGTAGAAAACCCTGAATTTTTCTAATTGAAACCATTTGACAATGTAAGCAGGCACGATATAAGCATGATACAAACACAAAGATTTGTACAAAAACACAACTCAGTGTTAGTTAACCTATATCTTATCTGATCTTAAGCTATCCAACAAATTGACGGGCCATTTGTACGGTATATGCTTGACGTGCCATACATTTATGAGGACTTGATTGGATTTTAAAACACAGGGTGTGTAATCAAGTTCCAAGGGGAAAAAGGCAGCCGGAGCCTCTGAGCTGGATATGGATTCTCTTTGACAAGCCCGCGCAGTCATGCGATACAGTAGATCAAATCCTGGAAAACTTATCAGGGGAAGCATTGTGACAACAGAAGAAATGTCAGAGGGATCACTTGTAAAGTGGGCTGATGGTTCACTAAACCAATTCTAAGGGACATAATTAATTCTAACAGCAACCAATGGCAGCAACACATTCCTTAAATTGACATTATACTCATGATTGAATGAACATTTGTTTTGTAAAATAATGTGATGTCATGTTCTGAATTTCACTCATTGAGTGTCAATAGCATCATCTATCATCTAATTCTTTGTTCTGAATGCTTCACTATCATTTAGTTTTGCCCGCTTCCTTGATATCATTTCATTTGATGTTGACCTAATTAGATGAACAATTCAAATGGTTTCCTGTGGTTGTCCTATATGCAAAAGTTTCACTAGTGATTGTAGGACAAAAGCCCACAGTTTCCTTCCTGGGGTTTCCATTGTAATATTTCATGAGTGAGATTGAATCTAGATAATCCAATATATTATTTACTCTTAATCAGTTTAAAAGAAGATCAAGTTAAGAAGTAGGTGGTATCATGAAACTTGCCAGACATTGGCGCAGTTTTGGCCTTCACAGATAAGTCACATTTTAGCAACTTAATGGAGTAGTGTTGTCAAGGCAGCAATTTCACTGGTTTTGTTTTAGCATGGGCTTCCTCTGTAAAAGAGACTAACATTTAACTTCACAGCCTGCTGTTAAAATCCTTAAATACACAGACGTGTTTTTGTAAGATTTAATTGCCTCTTGTATAAAGCCTAGGTCGGATATAATGTATAACAAACCCAGTTTAGCGTTTCCCTCCATTGACACGTATCTCTCTTCTCTGGCTACCTGCTCAAGATAAGTGGTTTGGGAGGCGCCTCTCCCAGGCCAGGCAGTACATCATGTACCACAAATCCAGACTGAAGCCTGTGCCCACCGAAGACTGTGACATTGTCATAACCTTCCCAGGTGCTGTAAATAATTAAGTCAAGACTTAGACATTGAGACATGCCATTATGGATTTGTACTCTACAGATTATGGATTTGTACTCTACTCTACTATGTTTTACTTTTATTTTGCTCTATAGATAATATAGATGACCATACTTTGTTATGGCTTCTCAACCAAATCAGACTGGGCATTCCACAGATTATCGTACACATACGATACCATAAACACATCCGGGGGTTTGCTTTCTTCATCACCACCACTTTTGAGAAGTAAGTTGCACTAAACTATTATTTTGTAAAGTGTTACGCTAAAGTTAGTTCCTTACCTAGATTGTCCCTACATGTTGAATGTAAAAATGTGCTTGTTATTAATGATTTCTTACAGCTTGTTAAGAGGTGCAGAGCAAATAGGAATGTACAAGCAGGTCAAGTCTGAATATGGAGGTGGAATACGGCGATTTTCATGTGAGGAAGACACCATATATGAACACATAGAGAGTGAACTATGTTTCTTCACATCACAGGTGAGTTTATTTGACTAGAGTATGCTGTAGATTATGTAACTCATCCTCATGTGAAGTATAATGTCTGTTTACAATATTTCTGTTGGGTATTTTGTCAGGAACGCCAGACTATCATTAAATACTGGCTGGACAATCTCCGTGCCAGACAAGGGGATGTCCTTCACAACATTCACTTCCTGGAGGGCCAGCCAATTAGTATGTAACATCTGGACACAGTTCTGAGTTTAAAAACCTCTTGTTAATATGCAATCCGGTACAATATTTTAGTATTGTGTTTTATTTGTTTTAGTACCAGAGCTACAAACAAGGGGTGTAATCCTCCAGATGTTTCCTCTTCATGATCAGCGGATTCTCAGCCAGCTTATCACCTCCTGGGTTCAGGCTGTCTGTGAGAGACAACCTCTCGGTGAGTGCCATTTCTGTTCCGGCTCATCTCTATCATCAGCTGATGACTGCATGTCCACTATTGTGTCGTTGTAATTGGGCTCACTTTCCTTCCATTGCCAGATGATATCTGTGGTTATTTTGGGGTGAAGATTGGCATGTACTTTGCGTGGTTGGGTTTCTACACCAGCTCCATGCTCTACCCGGCGGTCATCGGCCTGCTGCTGTGGATGCTCTCGGAAGCAGATCAGGTGAGGCGTGCACACTTAGGTCAACGTTTGAATCGTATTGTTCTTTCCATGTAAGTTTGCACCTTACTGATGACATGCGCACACACAACTTCTTGTACTCAGAAAAGCCAAGACATCTGCTGTGTTGTGTTTGCCCTCTTCAATGTCATATGGGCCACACTCTTCCTGGAACGGTGGAAAAGAAGAGAGGCAGAGCTGGCATTTCAGTGGGGAACTCTTGACACGCCGGCAGAGTCGATCGAGGAGCCCCGACCACAGTTCCGAGTAAGACCAGCCGCACCCATCCAGTTGCCATACTAGTCCTTGCCGATCTTTCTTTACCCACTTACTTAAAAAAGCTACATTTTAGACCATTAAGGACTATCTCCTCCCAACAGGGCGCGAAGCGCAACAGTCCTGTGACGGGCTGTGAGGAGCTGTATTACCCTCCCTGGAAGAGGAACGTGTTCAGGTGGCTGGTCAGCCTCCCTGTGTGTCTCCTGTGCCTGTGCTTTGTGTTCTTGGCCATGTTCGTCTGCCTCGAGCTTCAGGTAAGAGGAGCAGACAGACTCCGCTGCTTTGGAGCTCCAGGCTAGACTGTAAATCGTTATGTTGATAGATGCACACAGCAAAGAATAAGACAACTTTTCTCTTCTGTTTGGAAGTGTTTTATTTCAGTTATACTTAGTTCAGTGCTTATTAATTATTTTCATTTTGTTTGGTCTAAAGTAGACAGCATGTTTGGTCCTCTCTTGGTTAACCCCAAAATTGGGGTCAACCAAAACAGACAGCATGTAGACAGGATGTTTGGTCCTGTTTCGGTTGACCCCAAAATTGGTTGATAGCCTGACATGGGTAAAAGCTTGGTAAAGTCATGGTGAATCTTTTACTCCTTCACGTGTCTGTATTTCCAGGAGCTTGTGATGGAAATGAAAGAGCTTCCCGGCGTCACTAGATTTCTTCCTAAAATCCTTCTTGCTGTAACAGTATCCACGTGTGATGAGGTGTACAAGAAGATAGCCCTTTGGCTCAATGACATGGGTAAGATGACAACCATTAAAAAATGACTTATAATGCAGGGCTCTCAAGTGTAACTAATGAGACACGCAACTGACGTATCTCCCACAACCTCACACCACACATGCCCTCTCTCACACTACATCTTTGCATCTGCTGATGCAATGTTATACTTTTAGTATTAGTCACATGTATGATAAAGGAATCCGTCTATTTTTGACAGTTTTTGAAGGTTAAACATACTCATAACCTACGATATGCACAGCGTTTCAAGATGGCACGATGCTCTGCATCAAAAGGAGTGCACAAGTTCAAATTCATGCATGGCATTAGCCTGGCTAGCACCTACCACCGTATTTGGTAAAATGCCTAGATCCGCTCATTGGGCGCCACGGATGTCTATCAAATGCATCTGTGCATAGCTCATCATCATCTTGCTTTTCCCCCCTGTTCTGTTATTGGTCCTCTATCTGAGGCAAAAATTAGGGCGGTAGTTTCCAGACTACCTTAGCAGCGTGAATGAAATTGCGCGCAAGGCAGCATGGGAACACCCAGGCTAGCATGGCATGGAATAAAGACTCAACTAACTATTTTTAGCTGCAAATGCATGCCTTGCTTCCTGCCTGATGTAGTGACATCTTAATTCACACAGCCCGTATAGATCACAGCCTTTCAAATACTGTATGAGTAACCTACTCTTTTGACCAGTATACTATGCATAGATACAGTAATGGATGGATTAACTTTTCATGAAGATGACTTAAAATAGCCCTAGTATTAAATGACACCAATGGACTAATTATTCCAACATATCATTTAAAAATTCAACAGCCAAGACTAGACAGAGAAAGAACCATGCAGTTTTATAATTCAACAGGGAGATGAGAGAAGGGCCATAAGAAGATGAAAGTGGAGAGTTGGGTCTTCCCAAAGTAAGTAAGAGACAGTGAAGTTGTTAGCCAGATACTGTAGTAGGTCCTTTTAAACATGTTCTACAGGTGACCCTGATATCATACCCATGGTCTCTCCTTTTTGTCTTTGTCAGTCAACACCTCCTCTCCCTTTCTTTCTCTCTGTCTCACACACATACAAGTATGCCACCAGGTAAATGGCAGACATACAGTAGCATCTAATGACCCATTTCTGCCAGTAGAAATGGTCTAACAAACACCTCAAAGGTAAAATCTGACTCCAAACTTGAGAGCCCTGTAATGACTTAATAGCCTATTATAACTGTAATGTCTTAATGACTTAATAGCCTATTATGACTGTAATGACTTCCATTGTAACCAAAAATGATAGCTTGTTTGGTAGACCATTTTATGGTTTGTTTGGTAAACCATTTTTTAGACAATTGGCTTCAAATGAGAGTTTGTTTTTCTTATGTAAGAGTGAAAGAAATTGGGTTTTATGAAATAGTAAACAAAAATCATCAACATTTTCTTGTTTCCTGCCAGAAAATTACAAACTGCAGAGTGCCTATGAAAACAATCTCATTCTCAAACTGGTCTTTGTAAGTTAAGTCGATGTAACACTGCTGTATATATTTTAATCTAAATCCTCATCATTTGTTTCTTATCATTTTTATACAACTGTCTCAACTTATTTTTTCTCTATAGTTTCAGTTCATAAATTCATACCTCAGCCTGTTCTACATTGGGTTCTACCTCAAAGATATGGAACGACTGAAGGAGGTAAGGCAATTAAATAATAAAAACAAAGTAGTCAACTAATGTGCTAAGCTGGAAATTCAGTCAGATGGCCTATATCTCAGGTTTTTAATATTAGCCTATGATGTCCACACAAAATGTAACTTCTGTTTATAGCAAAGTGTTTTCCCCTTAGTTTGCGGGTAACCTATGGCTATATCAATTCCCCTTGTGAATTAAATGTTTTCATGCATGTCTGAATAATGGGTGAGGAATGTTCAGGAGACAAACGATGCATGCATGTTTTAGGCATAGTGCAGGCCCTGTAAGTGCATTTATTTGATAGTTTCCCATGGGTGACGCCCCTGGACCCCCTCTAACTTTTAGGCTAAGTTTTGGGCTAGCTGTTTTCAACTCATGGTGGCGCACCTATTTTCAACTTCTGGTTGCACGCCTGGTGTGGGCTAGGTTTGTCTTATCTAGGTTTGGCCCTGGTTGCATGCCTGGTGTGGGCTAGGTTTGTCTTATCTAGGTTTGGCCTTTGTTGCACGCCTGGTGTGGGCTAGGTTTGTCTTATCTTGGTTTGGCCCTGTTCACATGTATTTGTGCTGTCCTGCTGTATTTAATATGATGTCACTGGACATAGATCTCTCAGCACCAACTCTGAATGACTTCCAGCGTCCCTGAATGACCTTGCAGTAAGCTATAGTACAGTACAAGATATGTAAAGTTATGTATAATACAGTACAGGATATTCAAAGTTATGTTCCTACAAAATAGAAAATGGAATTAAAAACAAAAACTCATTCTTTTATGCAGATGTTGGCTACCCTCTTAATTATCCGTCAGTTCCTGCAAAACATCAAGGAGGTGCTACAACCCTATCTGTATGAACACCAAAAATTGCGTGAATTCACCTTAAGGACTGTGTGGGAGGTCTTGCAGACCTCTATTTACAAATATGGACGTATAGCTTTAGGTAAGGCTTGGATGACTGGCAAAGCTGTGGACAAAAATGAGAAGTCCGGAGCCTCTGGGAAACCTGTGAAGAAGGGAAGGAAACGTCTACTGGCTGGATACAGAAACACTCAGGCTGAGGAGGGGGACGAAGAGAACACCCTCAAACAGAGGAAGGTCAGCTTCACCGAGAAGGTGGAATACAAAGGCGGCGTGTCTGGCGCGAAGACTGGACGCAGCCTCCTAGACGATGACAGTCCCACTCTGGTTGAGGAAGGCGCTGACCCTGCCACCATTTTTGAGATCTGTGACAACGATTCTGACACGGACTCTGGGGAGGCCATCAAGGATCCCCCTGGTAATGCTCACCCTCTGTCGTCGCCATCTGGGTCAAAAACCAACATCTCTCTCCCCCCAAGACAAAAAGCCACTGCCGAGTCAGAAACAGACAGCAAGAAAGCGTCCTGGATAGAACCACCAGATGAAAAAGAATCTCCCACTCTGACCCAGCCAGAGATTGAAAGCTGCATGCTGACATATGAGGTATGCTTGTAGTAGAATTTCCATTAGAATGAATAGTTATGTCCATTTATTCATAGAGCATTTAAAAACAACGTTTTAAAAAAGGCTCATACACACAAAATGCAACACTCGCAAAATTTCACATCAAACCAGACTGTGTCCGAAAGTCAGACTAATTAGAATACATGTGTTTAATAGCCTGCGTAATTGTGCGAACTTGGTGTGTGGGCTTTTACTTTTAAAAGAAAAAAAAGGAAGCCCTGTTGCTCTACCAGCTGATATGTTTGAAATGCATATGTGACCTGTTGTGACTTCTGTGAGTTGCTGTGCTTTATGTAGCAGGACACCCTTCAGGATTACCAGGAGATGTTCATCCAGTTTGGATATGTTGTCCTCTTTTCCTCGGCATTCCCCTTGGCAGCCATGTGTGCACTCATCAACAACATCATCGAGATCCGTAGTGATGCTCTGAAACTCTGCACGGGTCTGCAGAGGCCGTTCAGCCAGAGGGTGGAAAACATCGGACAATGGCAGGTCAGAGGCTCTGCACTGATATGTTCCTCAGCGATACACCTGGCGCTTTCAGTTGTTCAGTATTTTACCAACATGTGTACTAATGTGATAAGTACAGATGCGGTCGAAAAAACACCGGATATTGTTTCTGAAAGATTTAATTCCTTGTTTGTGTCTCTTTCTGAGCAGACAGCCATGGAGGCAATGGGTCTAATTGCCATTATAGTGAACTGCTACCTGATTGGCCAGTGTGGTCAGATCCAGAGGCTATTCCCTTGGCTGAGCCCTGAGATGACCATCGTCTCCATCGTAATTCTGGAGGTAAAGACTGATATTTAAACAACTTAACAGAAAGCACAAAGATGATGTGTATTTCCTCTTTGACATTGATATATTGATTGTCAGATCATATTGTGTTTGTGTGTGTGTGTGTATAAGATCTCAGAGGATTCTGTTTTTTTGCAGCACTTTGCCATTCTTCTGAAGTATGTCATCCATATGGCCATACCGGATATTCCTGGCTGGGTTGCAGATGAGATGGCCAAACTCGAATACAAGCGCCGGGAGGCTTTGAAGGTGCATTAATAATAAGACTCACATAACTGAACCACAAAAGTGCTAGGACCACAAAATGTTACTTTTGTTGACTTGGATGAAAACCCTTAGGGACAGCACAATGCCTAATCATCTGTGGAAAGAAAGCAGCACTAAATCAAACCTATTGTAACATAAATAGAAATGCTGAGATGGATAAAAGTGTTTTTAATTTAGTGGCAGCGATCTTTACGAAAGCTATGATTACAATTCTTATGATTCTCAAATTGAGATATTTCACGTTGCATGCTGGCTTTGCTGTCAGATAACGGGGCTTTTTGTAATAACTTTTTAGAACTTTTTTATGCAGCTGTTTATGTCTGTGTTGGTCTCTTTCAGCGACATGAGCGACAGGCTCAGCAGCAGTACCAGCTTCAGCTGAGGAAGAAGAGGGAGGAAGAGGAGCTGAGATTGGCTGAGCAACAAGCCCGGCAGGAATGGGACCAAGAAAGGGCCGAGACCCCAGAATCCCCCGTAGGCGAAGAGGCCC
The DNA here is from genome assembly GCF_963854185.1 of Sardina pilchardus. Classification (NCBI taxonomy): domain Eukaryota; kingdom Metazoa; phylum Chordata; class Actinopteri; order Clupeiformes; family Clupeidae; genus Sardina; species Sardina pilchardus. The sequence continues at coordinate 28,944,961 of NC_084995.1, read as the reverse complement.
AGCACGACAGAGGGCTGGGAGTAGGGAAGCCTGGAGGGGACAAACCTAAGAGACCCAGTTCACTGTTGACCAGTAATAATGTGCTGAAGCTGAAGGGGAAGTTCACAACCCTCTCTTCTCCCACAGGTGGTGAACCCAAACTTCCAGGGTTCCTCAACTTCAAATTCCTCAAAAGCCCTGAGATGAAGAAAGACCCAGCAGCGGCCATCTCTGCAGCTGTAGCTGCAGCAGCCTCTTCGAATCAGGAAAAATCACAGTCTCCCAGCAAGTCCTTTAACCCAGGGAAACTTTTCCATTTTACCAAGTCGGACGGGACAGATCAGCATTCTAAAGCAGCGGATAGCACCAAGACCACCAGTGGACAACAATCACATCACCAGAATACAACACCAGAGCAGCTGCCCTCTCAGGAGGATGATGGTGAAGAGTCCACAGATTCAGATGCAAGCCCTTTTAAAAAACTGTGACGAGTCCTCATATAGCTATGTATGTTTAGCAGCAATACGCACACAGTGGCAGCACAGACGTGCCAACTGGCACATTAGAATGTTAGCTTGCTTAAATAAGGCATGACGAATTAAATGTATATCTATAAATGTATGTCTAATTGCATGGCACAAAACTGTTAAAATATGCACAGAACATTGCAGCTCAGAATTTCAGTGTTGATCACCAAGACATTTTGAATTTCACTTCTTTATGAGAAGTTTTATGTGCCAATTATTGTTAATATTCCATGAAATCTCTAAACTGTACATTTTATTTGAAAAAATATAGTTTAAAGACATTCTATTTTTCACTGATATTTTTTCCAATGTACTTTCTTTTTACAATGACCAAATAATAATAATAAAAAATACAACCTGTCTTGATTGTATTATTTATTATGACTATCCCATGGTCAGGACTAGGGCTGGGCGATATGGCAAAAAAATTGATCACGATTATTTTTCCCATATTGAACGATCTCGATTTTTAATCACAATTTTTTTTTCACTTTTTACGTTGGTTGCACCGGTGCGCCTAGCTTTTTTTTTAGGTGCACCAGCACAAAATGTAGGTGCACCCACATTTTTCATTGCATCGCCTTTAACGCCAAAAGGACACCTTTTATCGCACTCCTTTCATATAATGTGAATGATTTTTTAACAATAAGGCGTAGAAAAAGCTTGAAACACAATATATAGGCCTAAGGAATATGCATATTCTTTATAAAGAATTATATATATATATATATATACGTATATATATACACACATACACTGTATAATGCTTTCTACATAGGCCTACTGAAATTTCGGATATTCATGACATTCATGACTATTCATATTACAACTCCGCCTCTTTAATTTCTTGAAGCCTCAAAATATTGTAAACAAAGTAGCATAGCATTAGTTGTCTAGCTTAGTCTACTGGTTGGACTGTTCAGTTTCCCCACGTGTGTTTAAGTTTCAAGGTAGGCCAAAACTTTTTCTCCTTGGGACAGGCCCTTTTGAGTCTTGGAGCTGGAAAACATTGAGATGATCAGTCAACTTGAATGCAAGAGTTTTAATAAAATTTGTGCAGTATGCTATGATGCTAACCGGATTTTAATTATGATTTCGCTAGTCGTCTTCTACAGGCCTACGTCATTGATTTCACGATTGTCAAAGTACATGTCGAGGGGGGGTGTTCATTAAGCGCGCCGCGCACGAGAGATAGATAGAGAGAGAGAGCGAGAGAGAGAGGGAGAGCGAGAGAAAGCGGTCCTAGGAGAGAGGGTTTACTTGATACAGTTTGGTAAAGTTGCACGCATAGTCTAGCCACGTTTACATGGCAACTCGTGAAAGAAATATATGCTTTCACCCGAGCCGCGTCAGGCGCACCAGTGCGACCTAGAATTGTTTTCAGGCGCACTGTTGAAAATGTTGGGTGCATGAAGACAGTGCGGTGCCAGGAAAGCGGGTTGTGATGGTTGTCGTGCATTTTGCTGCAGCATGTTATGCACGTGATCGAGAAAGTATACCCACAGCTGATCACCGTGATCGAACTTAAGTTGATCGCGATCACAAATCGAGATCGTATAATCGCCCAGCCCTAGTCAGGACACAGTAAAATGTTTTTGTGTCTCAAAATGACAAATTGAATGTTAAAAACAAGACGACTGATATGTCCATGAGTCTATTCAATCCATGTTGAGATAGAAACGCAACATCATTTTGGCTGCTTCAAATGAAAATGAGCAGATAAGTTCACACACCATGGAAGAGCTGACAAAATTGAAGAAGAGCATAGAAAAGATGACAAAATAAAGCATGTTTATTTAAAAATTCCAACTCATAAGTATAGCCAGAAAAAATCCTTTACAAATGCCTGATCTTGTTGTGGCTGACCAGAATAATCAGTGATTTATGAATGTTAGATAAATGCAGCCTACACATACATTGTGATATGCCTAAAATCCAATAATATCAACACATTGTTACAATGTCAATGTACATAGGACACAGGAAATTAAGTGGGTTTAGAAGCTTGATCATCTTCACCAAAGGCCTGGCAAACATGATGCATGTTCTTTTAAACAATTTGGACAGGTAGACACAGAGTGGACATGACTATTGTTAGCAATCTTGGCAGTGGCACTCTGGTTTTGCATGCTACTGAAACGTTTAAGGTCTGTAACAAATAGACAAAAAGTGGAGTGTCCGCAAACCTCCATTGGATTTGCGCTTCATAGGATCTTCACAACAGATGTACACACAGAGACACAAAGGCTTTTTTATACAGATCTACTCTCCCATATAACATTTAAATTCTGTACAAATTTACCATTCAACACTATTTATAAAGATTACTCAAATTATTCAATTAAGGCTCATCATCATGTATTGTGTGTGCGCACATCCCTCAATGATCAAAACATGCTATGAGAGAGAATATAGCATTAAATAACACCAGAGTTGAATATGTCAGAGTAATATCTGCCTCGAACAAAACCCAAGAGCTGGAGCTGGCAAGACCATAACACTTGACATGTAAACTCAAGCAACACTGCTTTCAGTATTTTAAATCCACGTGTGTACTTGATAGAATAGTACTTTATTCAAGACTTCAATAAATTACTGAATCGATGAGATCAGGACAAAAACATTACAGTGTGCCAAGCAAGTGTTGTCAGCCAATGAAGGGCTGAAGACAAAACTGGTCAACATATCTTGCCACTATGCCAGAAAACTCAGCCATTGCAAGACAACTGAGAATGAACAGTTGTAATGAGTTGCACTTAAAGAAAAGGAAACACAACGCAATCTCCAAAAATAAACCAGCTTCACAATCTCAGATAAAGCAAGCTGTACTTTATCCATTGTCTGTATCTGCTGTCTTGGCCTGTGTGCTTGTTAATCCTTGAACAGCCACATGTCCAGCAGGTTGTGGCTGATCACATGTGGTGAACAGGGAAAAAGTCTAGGAGTCCTCATTCATCTCACGGCTGCCAGTCCGAGCGATTTTCCTCGGAGGAGCAGGGCTCTCCCCTTCGGCTTGCTCCTGTTCCCGTTTTTTAGCTGCATTCTGTAGAAAATCACAGGAGTGAAATGCACATATTGTCAGTCATAGCTTAAGGGAGGTAAGGGAGGATTTTATTCAATCAATCCACACATTAGCAAACTGCTGACTTACTTTCTTGTCCCACTGTTGATGAAGGTATCGCAATAGAATGTTTGTTTTCTCAGTGACGATGACTGTCAAACACAAAACCAAAACCAAATATTGGTTAGAACTTACAAGACTAATGAAATTGATTGGTCAGAGTTGATTGTTTCTTTCTCACAAAGCTAGGGACATCACATTTAAAAAGCAAATGGCAAGGACAGAAGCCATTGCTGGCTGAATCTTACCAATCTGATAATTTAATAAAAGCTTGACCTACAGCATCATAACGATCATGTGGGCTAGACCTTAAAGGTGAATCAGCCATTACAACAGAGGAAGACCATATTACACATCATTCAGCAGAATCTACTTGACTTCCTAAATGAGCACTTACAACTGGCAGTGTTAAACTTGTATCAAACGTTTATCTACATTCATTTCCTATTACTTGATAGACATGCCCCAAGACTTGATCATCTCATGCCATGCAAAATGCCTGTTCGCCCGTGTGGCACTCACTCTGTTCTGAGGGAAACTCGCGTGTTGGGAGATAGACTGAGGGTCTCCTGTTCTAGAGTGTGAAAGGTGAGAAAACAGGCACAAAATAAAACACATTAGAAAAATAGGCCAGCACAAACCACAGCATGTAACCCACATGCACAAGCTTGCCTGCAAGGGCCATGGTGATTGGTTGAGTGTCAGCAGGTCGGTGTCACTGAGTATGCATGCACTACATAACTTTACACAAAGAAGGATAACTAAATACGACACAGGTGGCACATTAAGCCAGAATAACATATGCTAGCCATAGACAGATTGTAATATATATTTTTACGATGCATGTGTATAGAGATGTGCTTGCGTAGACAGGAGGTAGGAACAATTTTATGTGATGTATTGCGTCAAACCATCAACAAACAAAGATGGTATCTTTTCAGTAACTTGTCATGCAGGAGTTGGCCTTACAGGCTGTTCATAGCCAACACTAACATGTCTTGTGATCGGATCAATACATCAGTTCACATCTGGCATTAGAATACATCTCCATGTATCTTATAATTTGTTCTCACTTGCCCACTCTATTCACAAAAAAACTGCATATGATTTCTGTTTGAAAATACCAAATGTGTGAGGCAAGCCCTCACTCTGCTTAGAAAACCCAAGCTTTTTCAACGGGGCAAGACAAAATCGGAAAAATTACAGAACTGCTGGGGTTTATCAAGCAGAGGGGGGAGCAGGACCTTTGAGCATGGGATTATCATCTTTGCTTCATGAGACAATAATCCACTATGGCCATAAGAGGGCAGTAAATTACAACATGCATGCAAACAGGCAATACCAGTTCCTTTATAGGATTTAGCATAAAAATATTGCTTTTCACTTCATTCCACCCTTGGTAGTTCTGACAGCATGCCACAGATTTATATCCCTGCTTCTATTTACTGGGCTAAGTAAAGGCTGATGTTGTGATTTTCCATCTTGATAAACTTTATTCATATCTGAACCATTTCTGTTGCTTGCTAGACATTAAAATGCTCACAATGTCAATATATATACAGTGAGGAGCACATGTATTTGATACCCTGCTAAAACAGGAATATAAAATCATCATTTGACAATTGATCTTAATGCCTTAACTCAAAAAATTAGTACAAATCAAACCGCCAAGGACACCAATTTTCTTTGTGATTGAAGAATGTATCGTAAATAGATAAATGTTTTCCTTAAATGCTAGGGGAAGGAAGTATTTGACCCCCTATGTAACCCTATGGGAATTTAACACATAGGGTTAACATAGGGGCAGGCAGATTTTTATTTTTAAAGGCCAGCTATTTCATGGATCTAGGATATTATGCATCCCGATAAATTTCCCTTGGCCTTTGAAATTAAAATAGCCCCACATCATCACATACCCTTCACCATAGCTAGAGATTGGCATGGTGCTTTTTCCAGTAGGCCTATTAGCCTGTTTGATTTGCATTGAGCTCAATGAGCATCAAACAGGCTAATAGGCCTACTGGAAAAAGCACCATGCCAATCTCTAGCTATGGTGAAAGGTATGTAATGATGTGGGGCTATCTTAATTCCAACGGCCAAGGGAACTTTATCAGGATGCATAATATCCTGAATCCATAAAATAGCTGGCCTTAAAAAATAAAAATCTGCCCGCCCCTATGTTAACCCTATGTGTTGAATTCCCATAGGGTTACATTGGGGGTCAAATACTTACTTCCCCCTAGCATTTAGGAAGAACATTTATTTATTTACGAAACATTCTTCCATCACAAAGAAAATTGGCGTACTTAGCGGTTTTATTTTTACTCAATTTTTGAATTAAGACATTAAGATCAATTGTCAAATGACGATTTTATATTCCTCTTTTTAGGCAACTTTAGCATGGTATCAAATACATTTTCTCCTCACTGTATATGGTACATCTACAAATGTAAACTGGGATATAAATCCAACAGTCAAGTTTTTTTTAGCATTATTATTACTATTAGAAATGGTCTGAGGTATTGGATGCTGAATGCGTATTCATTCTTTGGACGTGACGTCATAACTACTGGCTGGCGGGCAAGGACATTATTCTCCAGCAACGAAACCCAGTAAACAAATGAAGAATCTTGCCAGGACGTCGTCAGTTTTACTATACGAAAGTTGGTGTTTTGAGGTGAAAATGACATGCCAGATTGTTGTGCAATTAGATGCACACGCTGGGGTTACAAGCTTGTGTACATTAAGATGAGCACTTCATCATACGACGGAACAGATGTCACTTTATGTATAGCTACAAACATGCAAACGTTAGCCACTGGTGTCAGCGTTTCTTGCCTGCCAGTAGTCACATGACTGCAAGGCATGAGTAGAGAGCATGTCACACAATCACTACTGGAGAGGAAAAAGCTGATCATAGGGACAGATCTCCACACACTTCTCCTAGACTTATATGTTACTTTTTGATGCCAAGGGACTTCGTCAATTACCCTCAGTAACAAGAAGTCCTAAAATTAGGACTGGCATGCATATCATTTTTAGGAGTTTCTCTGAAATCTCTGTACAATGTTCCATCTCCCTGTGCCACTGATGGAAAAAATTACAAAAACAATGAACACAAAATTGTGCATCACAGATACTTACCGATGTTTTGCACACTGAATCTGAATGAAACTTGCTGAAGTTGCTTTTATTGTACACGGGCAGTCCTTTTAAAAAATCCGCCTGAAAGCAAAAAAATAAAACCCACACAATTACACATTAAACATGAGGTAATTGGCATTAAATATAAAACCTTTTGTCAAATATCAAACCATTCCACCATCAAAACACTAAACCAGAGCCACACAGTTATTCACCAAAATTTTATTTTTTTAATGTGCGTCTTTCTCTAAATTGACTTTACATTTGTACTAGTGTGCAGCGTTTATACTGGCACTGTTACAAATAATGGCCTTGGGTTCCAACTTCCTGCAACATAGCCCATAATTGGCTTGGAATACAGAACTAAAGCTGCAACAATTAATCGACTAATGGATTGGTTGTCGATTGTTACATTTATCACGCACTATCGCAAATGGACTGTACAAGGCATTTGTAGATATATTCTTAGGCTCATAAATAGACCCTAAGTTGGTCTAAGACAAGCATTGTGTGTGTACTTTCAATCTTAAAGGACACACACACACACACACACACACACACACACACACACACACACACACACACACACACACACACACACACACACACACACACACACACACACACACACACACACACACACACACACACACACACACACACACACACACACACACACACACACACACACACACACACACACACACACACACACACACACACACACACACACACACACACACACACACTATTAAGAGAACCTAAAGGGCTCCAATAGCAATTCACAAACACATGTTCACAAACACATGTTCAATTTTGTGAGATTGCATCCTTATGCACACACACACACACTCTTACATTGTCCAACATGGCTATCACAGGCTAAGCACCCTGGTTTAAATCCTACCTCAATGGGCAATCGTTCAATGTCATGGATAGGACAAACGTCCGCTTCTCAACGCCTCGTCACAGGGGTGCCCCAAAGCTTGGTGCTGGGGCCCCCTCTCTTTGCCATGTACTACACCACCACAGTTGGCTTTATCCACTCATTTGGCCTCTCATACCACTGCTACGTACATGATAGCCAGCTCTATCTATCTCCCCCGGTCTCAACACACATTTTGGATTGTCTCTGATATCCATATGGAGCATCATCTCCAACTGCTGGTCTTCCCAGCAAAACAAACTAGCCTATAGGCCAACACCACAACATCGGTATCAAACTGCACTCTTTAGCTCTTGCTTCTACGCAGGTTGCAAGAAAGTGGGTGTTAAGGTTGATGACCAGAGACTGTCTCTGACCATGTCACCTCTGTCGCCCTATCATGCCACTTTGTATTATTCAATATGAAGGCTAATCAGGCCATATCTAACCCACGATGCCACCGAGCTCTTGGTACAGACCATGGTTATCTCTCGTCTCGTCTCAGTTACTCTACCGCTCTCCTCTAAGCCTTTTGGCTTGAGCAGTGACACCATTACAGATGGTCCAGAACGCAGCGGCACATCTGGTTCTCAATCAACCAAAAAGGCATGTTAGTTTCCCGCTGGTCCTTGGATTCCACTGGCTACCCCAAGCAGCCTGAATCAAATTCAAGTCACCAATGTTTGCATACAAAGGGATTGCTGGATCTGCTCCCACTCACCTAAACGTCGTCATAAAAGCGTGTTACCCTTCGGCCACTCCATTCCTCCAAGGAGCGCCATCTGGCGCCACCGCCTCTACACACAAGGCAATCCAGACTATTTCTCATTTGAAGCTCCCCATCGGTGGGATGATTTACCAAGCAGGGGCCAGAAATTCTTGAAGACCCAATTCTTCCAACCCATCTAAAAACCCAACACATCTAACATGCACTTACAATGCATTTCCTTTTCTTGCAATCCAGACTATTTCTCATTTGAAGCTCCCCATCGGTGGGATGATTTACCAAGCAGGGGCCACAAACTCTTGAAGACCCAATTCTTCCAACCCATCTAAAAACCCAACACATCTAACATGCACTTACAATGCATTTCCTTTTCTTCCATCCTTCTACCTCCTGTTACCTAGTCACCATTGCAGTGTAGCTTAAATGTTATCACTCATTTTGTGAGGCGCTTCGGATAAAAAACGTCTGCAAAATGGATAAATATAAATGTAACGACCTTGTGCAATGCGGATAGACAAATGAGAGAGTAGCCCAAATATAAGCTACTTTGTTGCTGCTGATTTGACTTTTTGAAGCACTGCACAGAAATATGTAGACACACAGACACTCTCACACATAACTTTATAGACCACATAGGTGCACACCATAAACAATAAAGAGGTACACACATACTACAGACTCGCGCACGCATGCACACTATGGGAAAATATAGACACGCCACAAACTGTTGTTTAAATAACATAACCTTAAGTACACTGTAACCGATGTGGATACAGGAGTACCTTGGTAAATGCCCTGTAACTACGCGATGGCCTATCAACAACAGGCAGTCAGCTAGCTAATAATAGTTTGGTTTGCTCTTCTGTGCCGTGCCATGCCATGCCAAAAACGGGATAATTTCCGTCAGGAAACTAACATGACATTTGCATTATAAAGAACATTACAATTGAACGTTACTTGTAAACGTTACGAGATTGTTTCCAGGGTTAACATTAAATCAATAGATTTATGCATTGCTATGTGTATTGCTCCGCACACTTACAATGCCTCCAAAAACTTCCACAGTATGTTTGCAGTTAATGTGTGTTAACTCCGGAGCATATCAGCTCGCCAACCAGTTACTTAAGACTTAAGCCTCAACAGTAAACATAATAGTTAGCGTAATACACTCGTTGGTAATACGTTAGCAAGCTAACGTTAGCTACCTTGTGTGACCACATAATGTTAACGTTATGTCAGAAGAGAAACTCTGTGAAACGTTAGTTTGTGATTCTAAAGTTGAACATGAACTTAACATTTGTAAGAAAATTGTGCTGAGGCGTTGGTTAACTTACCTTATCCATGGCTCGTTGATTCTATTGATGTTAGCTGGCTATTTCAGCTGTTATCGTAAAATGATATCAGTCAACGCTAGCAGGCTATAACATGAACGTCAATTCAGCCAGTTAGCATTTGTAACGTTAGCTAACATTAGCTGACGTTATCTACAATGCCGCCACATACAACAAATTTCTTAGGACCCAATCAGCTATGCCACACGAAAACCTCTAACTTAGCTTGATCCAAATGACCGCTAGTTTTAAGAAATCTTAGTACTGCCGAGTGACGACCAAAATATTGGTCACTATCATAATAGCTAGGTAGTGCTAGCTGAGTTAACTGGAACGTGGTTACTCGACAACAGAAGGTTAACGTTAGCTCGCTAGCTAACGTCACAAGTCATCGCTATCAGAAATTCTCCTTCTAAAACCCGTCTCAATGTTGACGTATTTCATAAAGTGGAACTACCAGCAAAATAGAGCAATTATATTTAGCTAACAAACTAGCAGACTAATACAATTGTCTGGCACCAACTGGTTCATCTAGTAAGCTAGCAGTATTCACCCCTGTCTGAACAGGCCAACGCCACAGACAGTAAAAAAGGTAAAACAGCTACAACTACCGTCTGGAGAGGGAAATGCGCGAATGGTGAGATTTGGCCTGTTCATCACCTACAGTGCCCTCCATAAAGTTGACTATAAAGAGGAATATAAAATCTTTTGGAAATTTATCTTAATGCTTTAAATGAGAAGAAAAGAGAGGAAATGTCCAACCTTTGAGGACGTCAATTTTCTTTGTGAATGAACAATGTATAAATAGCCTAAATGTTTTCCTTAAAATAAATGCCAGTCATTTCATGGATCCATGACACTATAAACCCTGATAAAGTACCCGCCTTTGGAATTAAAATAGACCACATCATACCCTTCACCATACCTAGATATTGGCATGGTTTTATTTCAGTTAGCCTATTAGCTGGCTTGATTTGCATTGAGCTCTTTGAGAATGAAACCAGCACTTTCAATATAAAACTCTTCATATTTTTCCATCCAGGATCACCCATATTACTTCTATGCCAGTTTTTTACAGGAACATCGAATTGGATCACTGTAATGTAACTACGGAATTTCAGGATTACCAAATCCCGTTTACCAGAGCTTTGAATTGATCCCAAACCAAGTTCAAAGTTTTGAAAAGCCCAAAGGGCAGGTTTGATCCAAATCAAATGTAAGAAGGGAAAAAAAAATCCAGGACTGAATTACATAATCTGATTTTATTTCAGAATCTCTCTTTTGCCTTTGAATAACCCATTTCCAAGATTTGATCCAACCCGTTATTCGAAATCCCACTAGATTACTTTTGAAAAACTGGGCCAAGGTAGCCTGGGTTTTCCCATACTGCCTTGCGCGGTGATTTCAATCCCGCTGCTAAGCCAGTCTGGAAACTAACGCCCAAATGTTCGCCTGATGTTGGCGAACCAATCACAGAACATCCGAGAAGTTTCCGTTGCCTTCTTGCGTCTACATTCGACGACAAAGGATTTACGGCAGCCCTTAGCGTTGCATACGAACGAGTTGGGTGAGCTATGCGTATTTGATAGACATCCGTGGCGCCCAATGAACGGATCTGGGCATTTTTTCAAATACGAGGAAATGAACGTCTGGTTGCCAGACCACGTCTCATTTGAGAAGTGGTAGGCGTTAGCCAGGCTAGGGCCAAGGTGCTTATTGATAGTCATGTCAAATGAACAGGAAACTGGTTTGCCAACTTCAAGTAAGCTAGTGCACAGAGCCCATAAACGACAGTACAATTTTCTGGTTTTCATAGGCACATATGATTAACATAATACACACAGGCATACTTATTAGAAACTCTTTCTTCATAGACATATCAGACTTAACCTTTCACTTGCTAGTGACGCCTATTTGCTGTGCACAGAGGCTGCTTTGTTGGTGATTTTGTGTTGTTTGGTTTGGTTGGTAGAGGACCCATCATGAGTGTGGTGGGGGTGAGTCTGGGGCACCAGACACCAATGTTGAGCCTTCTGGAAGTGTTGTGGCCCCTTCTCAACCTCTCTCCTCCGGCTCATTCCCACTGATGTATAAAAAACACTGGATAGACTATCCCATTGTTGCCACCCCATCATTCTTTATATACATCAGTGGAATGAGCTGGAGGACCGCAGAAGGAAGGCGAAAGACGAATGAGAAGAAACCAATAAAATGCCTATAAAGGAAGGTGCCTGTGATTTGTTAGAGATACTGGTTTGGACCGTAAATAGGCGTGGGTGCCGCTGTGTATCTCCTACCTATAGCAGGAGTAATTTAACATCTCTACCGTGTATATCTGAAATCAGGTAGATTTATCGTCTATACCATGAAATCACAAAGAAAGAACTGTATTTTAGTTATTAGTGGTACATCAGTATTTCCTGTAGATTAATGGAAGGCAGACCTTTGCTCAATAGGCAATCAGTAGCCCTGATTTAGACTAAAACAATAGATGTTGTAAAAGTCCATCAGAATCTCAGAGAGGCATGATGAAGGTGTAGAGAAATCATTTGACGTTCATTTGGATTTCCTGGGAAGGGTTCAGAGGATACAAGAAAATACTATAGTTTACCATATGACTGAATCATTTTAATAACAACAACCACCAAAACAAATGAAAAATACTGAAAATGATATCTATCTATTGAAGGCCTGTTTTCTGTTTCTGCCTGTCTGGACGGGACACAAAGGTCACATCTTTTAGTTTAATTTGATCTGTTTGTTTTTATTCATCAATAATGAATACATCACAAAAATGTATATGCATCCTCTCTCTCAACCAAACACATCTAACTTGAGACCAAATGTTCAGTCCTTCAGAGGGTATGCTTTAGTCCACACAGCTTTAAAAAAAAAATGCATGTAGTTGGTTCATTCTGATGGCTCTCAGTGAGAGAGAGATTTTCGTCCTTTCAGCATTCTTCGCAAAATCACCTCAATTCCTCCTCTGGTGCTGATTCTTTTGATCCAGCCATGGGTCCTTTTCCTTTTGATATTCTTGGGCTGGTATTCAGTGCCTCTCTTCACAGTGCGGATCTGCTGATACTGCCAAGACGGCTGCTTGAACACTCCAGCATCTTCAGTTTTTGTGAAGAGCAATCCACTCTGACATACCCTCTTCTCTGCACCCATATGTAACTGTGCCCGTCCACACACAGTTTGCTGTAGAGATGGAATCACCGAGGGAGATTTTGCAAGACCTCCACTGTAACAATAAACAAATATTCAAATTATTCTTGGCCTGTTTCAAAGTCACCAGATGTTTCAAAACCATAAAAACTAGCCGTTTCTAGCCCACATCAAAATCATTGTCGTTTGACAGCACAAATTATGCCAGTGCTGGCAACTATAACTCAGTTATTTCCTTCTCTACCTCATTGCGTGTCCTTCTGTCATCTAGCAGATAGGTGTCATGTAAGAATGCTCCTGCAAACTATTTCACTCAGATTATCAGTGGAGACCTGCCATTTAATACGTACAACAGCCTAATGTTAGTGGTCACACCACTGATAAAAAAAAATGTTACAAGAACCTGCTTAAAGGACAAACTTAGTATTGCATTCAATAAAAAAAATAAAAAATAAAAAATAAACATTCTAGGCGGACTTCTGTTATGGCAACTTGCATAGCAGGCTTGCTATATGCTAACAGGAGACCACAACGATATAAGAAACATCATAAACCTACCGCCATGAGGACAATCCACTGAACCGGAAAAACGTGGCTTTAATTAAATTCATTGTAGCCAAGATTATTGAGTTAGATACTACCACAAAAGTAAATCTCACTGCAATCTACACAGGTGTATCACGCCAATGTCACCAAAGTGCCAGTGCCATTCTTATTTATCTTCTTCTACGTTAAAAGGCTCGAGAAGATGTACGAAAGTATGAGCCCTACTGCAGCCTACTGGATGGGAGTGTAGCGTGCGCATGTAGTGTCATGCTGAAGGATGGTTGCTGTGTTGGCTATGATTTGTGACCTATGGAAAGTAAATAATACAAGTTATATGTATTCAGCAAATGTAAGACATTCTTAACAATACAGAATGTCAGGTAGATCTATCTCAAGAATCACATTTCAAAATGTTAACAAATGTCACCAAATGAAAAACAAAAAAGAGGAATTTTGAACCTGCTGCAATGTTAGGATTTCTATATTTGAAATGTAGCCTAGCCTATGCAAATCATTGAATTTTTCATTAGAGAATGGTCATTTACATACAAAATGTTTCGGAAAAATGAAGAGAAAAAAAAAATTAAATATTGATCATGTAAATAATCTAGCCTGTGGAAGTTTTGTGGGGATATATTACCTGATTTTTAGCCTATTCCCATAACATATTCTCTCATAAGCATACAATAGACTTAAACAGGATGATACCACACAAAAAGCTACTAAAGATGCCATCACTTATTGACTAACTCTAGGGTGGTATAGGCCTACCTAATTGTCAAAAATCATGTAAGGACAACTTCAACAGACGTCCAGAGTTCAGACGTCCTCATTGCATAGGCTACTCCCTTATTGCGAGGATTTCATGTTCCTTTCCACAGATCTATACAATCAAGAACCCAGATCATGAATGCAGACTGCATGGTGTCTGTAGCCGGGACCTGATGAAACACATGAATGTATGTGTTACAGGCTATATTTATTCAATCTTCATCATAACATTTATTATTATTATTATTATTATTATTATTATCAGGCTATACCATTTACAAGTTATATTGTATTAGGCTGTTTTGGTAAGGAATGCACGACCAAATTACATCATGCCTACACCAAAACAACCGAAACATCTCACAGTGGGCTAAAAAGCAACATGATTGGAATCGGTAGTGGGCATAGACCTAAAAGAAATGGACAAACAGACTCCGTCGTTCTCAATGAGAGGGGGCTGAAACAAAAAATCGTTTCCTGTTCATCGTACTGCGCAGACTCAAACTCATTTTGTGACGTTGGCCGCCCTGAACATTGCTGTAACTCGTCTGATAGATGTTCATACAGATATTTTGCCATTCGACCTCGACTGACTGCGATTTCTTGGATCTTGTAAGTACAATCTGATTCTTTTTTAAACATATTTTTAGTCTTTGTCTGAATCACTCATTTCTTGCAAAATGGTATTTCTGTACTGTTAAGTCGATGGTCACGTTTTTAAAAACCTACATCGAATAGATTAATAAAGCGTTAGACTCGCTAAAGTCTAGCTATGGCTAAAGTCTGAAGTGGATAGCAAAAGAAAACCGTTAGAGGCAGACAGGCTAACTTTTTACTGTTCATTATAGTTTCACTAACGTCAATCGTAATGTCGACCGTCAGTATTTATCAATATTTATCAGTAGATTGTAAATTATTAGAAGTGTTATATCCTTTAGTAGTGTTTGTACTCTAGGCGCCAGTTAGCATGTAACAGCATGTGAATGAATGAACTGGCCACACTAGCATGGTGCATTTATACCTGACGATCTCTTTCAAGACATTTGAATAAAAAACGGACATCATGGTTAGTATTTATAGGGTCTGTACATGTGGTCCCTAGCCTGGTTTGTCTGAGAATTAAGTAGAAATACCCTTTAGAAGTGTTTGTACTTTAGGCGCTAGTTAGCATGTAACAGCATCTGAATGAATGAACTGACCACTACTGTATGGTGCATTTATACCTGACGATCTCTTTCAAGTCATTTAAATAAAACATGGATATCATGGTTAGTATTTGTAGAGTCTGTAAATGTGGTCCCTTGCTTGGTTTGTCTGAAAATTAAGTGGAAATATCCTTTAGAAGTGTTTGTACTTTAGGCGCTAGTTAGCATGTGCCAGGTGTCATACCACTGCAGTAATCATCTCACTAAACACGTCTTTTCATATCCAATCTGTTCAACAGAGTTTACCAGTCAGACCACTACACCTTTGCCAGCACCACCACCCAGCAAGCTTCATCAACTCCAGCCATGCCGGTAAATACATAATACAGTGCCTATTGACAGCCTACACACCCCTGTTCAAATGCCAGTAGCTTGGTTCATTGTTAAATCCTGTTCTTAAATGTGTTATTGTGTTTTGGAAAGGTATTGCATTACATTACTCTTCACCTTTTGCTTTTGTAGTAGAAAACATGTTGATGGTAGTGAAAAGGTAGTAAATTCAGCTCAATTTTTTTGTATGAACCCTGCCATTGCAGTAATCATCTCACTAAATACGCCTTTTCATTTCTAATCTGTTCAACAGTTTACCAGTCAGACCTACACCTCCGTCAAATTCGCTCACAGCGCTGCCAATAACACCCCAGCAAGGTAGAACTGCATTTTCATTAATCTGGCACCAATATCAAGGGAGAAACAAGCCATGAATGTCTGTCACAACTTCTTTGCATCTTTACTTTTTGTGTCATGCCAATTCCAATCTATTCCTTTTGATTCATAGATTTTTACAGACTTGTTCTGCAGCACTTCTGAACAATTGAGGAGGAGCTGAAGGAGGTAAAGCAGCAGGTGGCTGTGAACACATCTATGCTGCAGAAGCTAGGTGGTGGTGGTGTGGTGGTGTGGCGGATCTTGGCCTCGTGGAGGACAACAACAGGCCATTGAGTAATGTTGAGGACCTGGACGAGTTGGAGAGGCGGCTTGCATCCGATGCGGACCTGAAAAATCAACTGGTATGTCTGTTTTTTAGTTCAAATCACGGAATGGGTGTCGAGAAGTGAGACCATGTGAGTAGCCATTGTTATCTGAAACAACTGTCGCATTTCACATCTCTTTTCCCTTCCCCACTACATTTTTGGGGAACAGACATCATATATTGAGAGCCACGTTATTCAACTCCTTGAGTGTTGTTAAACTTGAATCTCATTCCCAAGTGGAGCGTTGTGTGCTTGATACATGACATGTTGTCACTTTTTGTCATCATATATACCCTCTGTATTTGATGGTTGTGCATGAAATAGCAAAACAGCTTAAGCTGAAAACAGCTAAGATGTTTGACTGGAAGTTATGCCATTGTAATTTTGGTCTTTGTATTTCAGGTGAACATACTTGGGAGGGAAAACCACCGAGATGCTGTTAAGAGGATGCTGGGCCGGGCTTTGAGGAGGTCCCTGACGCTCCAAATTAATTAGACTGGTGCAGCAGGAAAGGTGGCTTTTAAGTCCTTACACCTGAAGAGTGTGTTGCATATTAATATCATTATTAAAAATAATTTTAATAAATTGTTTAAGCATGTAGAAGAAATAAAGCATGTAAATGAGCATGTAAAAGAAATAAACAAAATGTATTGAACCTAATACTATGTGTGGTGAGTCTGTGTGATAGTTGCTGAGGATAAATGTTTTTATATTGGATTATTAAATTACAGAATACATTTATAGGTTTCTCATCAGCAGGCACTGTCTTCACCTTAGTAAATTTGGTAACTTTGGTAAGCCCTGTAAATAATTGTAAATTGTTCTGATTGAGGGCAAATGGAAAGTGTTATAATGTATTATTGCTATATTTTAGTACATAATTTTAATTATTAAGGCCATAAATAAGGCCAATTAGAAGCTGGTGGGTAGTAAGCGGCAAAAGGGTGGCCCTTTATCTGGAGCCGCTTCTGAGCCGCCGGTGGACCGCTAGAGAACAGATGAGCAAAACTCCAGCGGGCCACTGGTGGGTACCGCCGTTGGACCGCCAACTCTGCCGCTGGTGGGCCGCCAGTGGGCCACTGACCTATTGCTATCTGGGTGTCTGTACTGTGACACAATATCAAAGCAACACACACAGATAAATAGTGACAGACACATTTTAGTTTTTTGGAGTTTTGAGAGGTTTTGGACACTTGAGAATGCCTAAATGCACCTATTAGGAATTGCTGTGTAGCACCTACAGCACATACATCTATATGTCTGCTCCAAACGTTGTGCAGTACCTCCCAAGACCATGATGAATCAGGAAATGCATGACCTGCACATACTGTAAACTCTACGACAGTAAACCTCAAAAACAATAGGCAAGTTTTATTTTTTGTATATGATGTTGTGAAAAAGAAACTTCATGAAGTAAATAAAATCCTGAAGGTAAATCTATATCTTGGCCCATGTCATGTGTCTTTAGTTTAAGCCCTGAGTGATCATTGTGCTGCCCGTGGAACTTGGCATAATGACTGTTATTGTATAAAAACAAATCGTTCAAAATTTGTTCAAAATTTGGCAAGAATCTCCATCTGCATTAAGAGGTTAAAGGTAAGTGCAGTATTTCCGCAGTGGAGGCAACACACTACTGAATTTGTTATCACTTATTACTATTTATTAAGCTCTAATAATAAATAAACAGTGATCAGTCATTAAAGTTAAACATTTATTTATGTATGTATTTATTACGTTGAACATTCATTATATCAAGCAGAGTAGAAGATATCATGTCGTGTTCATGTTGAAAACTACCACACATGATCATCTTCAAAACATTAATGGAGGAGAAAAAAGTTTGAGTCTTCTTTTCCAACGTTCGTTTTTAATATTAATATTATGTTGTCTTGCCTATAGGTAATGCTTTACCCTATCAAACAGTAGGCTACCGTGGGCTATACGCTTTTTCACTGATCTTGTGAATGACTTTCCGTCATGGTTTTCGTGCAGGCTGGACTGAGCTCTAACACATAGCTCTAACAGCCAACACTGAGCTTCTGATCCAGACATTACGGGAAATGTGACGTCGAACGTTAGCTTCCCTACAACCGACATGCTAAAATACTTCTTTACGGGAAACCAACGTAATATACGGGGAAACAGTGAATTAATTTTGACTTCGATACCCTATATAGAATACACAGAAGCTATAAGGGAGACAAAGGGCACATGTTACATGAAGTTATGGGATCGCAAAAATCTGAAAGTCTATGGCCGTCCAAGGGAGTTAGCAGAGTGTTGATCACCAGCTCATTTCGTGTTTCTACTTCCGGGAATATGCCTGCCCCCTTGGGTAGTGGGCATAGTGGGTAACGAAGGCGGAAGGACACAGTGTATAGACGAATCCGGCGCTGGATTCTCTATGACGCCATCTGGTGGCAGCGCCATTACTGCGGTTAAGCTACCGCAGCCACGACCTCAGCTCGTAGCGATACATTTGCTAACGTTTACCCGTGGAATGGAGTAAATCGTCTTTTTTCCCTTCGTTTTTTGGCTTACGATGTCGGGAAGAGCATGTTGTGTGTTCGACTGTTACAACAGCAGTGGGAAAATACAGATATGGAACAAAATATATTATTCACCCGCCGTTACACAGCCTGCTCCAGTGTACAACCAGGAGCAGATTTCTAGGGTCCAAGCTCTTCGTCAGAAGTGGAGAAAGGACTTCCAAACAAACATATCACGGTAAGTTTTATTTAACAGTATTAATCTTAAAGCTTGCCAGTTGCCACGATGACAAGCATGCTGTTGTCTAGTCTTGCAGTTGCATGGCTAAACATCAGCTAATTTTAACGATGTTGGTGGGTTAACATGTAGGCTACCAAATATTTGACGTAGCAAAACTGTAAAGTTAGTATGTAGGAACTTAAGTTGTCGTCAGAATAATTTTCTCCATCAACTAAATGGCACTAGTGAAGAATTATTCGCTTGAACTACTAACGTTTGTGCAGCATGGCCATCAACGTATGGTCGGACAGAAAACGCATGATAAGAGTTCGGGGGCAGGTGACACTATGCTAGTTGCATGATTGCTTTCCTTCTTTGTAACGTTAAACATGAAAACATCTATTTGGAAAAAATCTTTGTGCGTTTTCCTCCGTAGTATTGTAGCCTAATAAACAGTTTTTGGGTAGCACTCACATCTAAAACTCACTTGGATATTTGATGTAGATGTTGTGTAAAAATGTTCATGATTGTTTTTAGGTTAAATTTGTAGTCTACATATGGAAGTCAATTTCCTTTTCTCTTTTGTTGTATTTTATCAGGGATCAATGTCATCTGGAAGAGCACCTCCCAAAAGAAGATGTCTTCAGCCCTTACAAGAGGACACATCATCATGTGCTTGGAACTTGTGCACAATGGAATAAAGAACAGTTGTTGATGTATTGATTACAGTTTATTTGAACTTGACAAAGTCACTTCATTTAATTTATACAATACATGTATCACACATACAAATTGTTGTTATATTATTATTATTATTATTATTAAAATGTGACAATGCAAAATAATAGACCATATTACATTATATTTGGCAGATGCTTTTTAGCCAAAACGACTTACAACAGGGCAAAAACTTTTAAAGCTTTTAAGAGCTATTCTAACAACAATATATATATATATATATAAAAACACAATAAGTGCATCAACGAGTGTAGTAAGTACATCAATGAGTGCAATTGTCTGTCGTAGTGCTATGAGAGATGTTCTCTAAAGACCTGGGTTTTCAGACATTTTTTTGAAGATGGCGAGGGATGTCCCTGCTATAGTAGGAACAGGCAGTGCGTTCCACCAACGAGGGACTACAGATGAGAAAAGTTTGTATTGGCCATATGAGAAGGTTCAAAATATGCCAGCCCAGCTTATAGGCTGAAGTCAAATAGACTGGACCAGGTCAGTCTCTGTGGAAAGTATTTAGACAGGATATCAACAGTAATGGCTCAAATTTAAAGTAATGATTCAAAAATAAATGTAATTCTCTGTGTGGATAGGCTGTACAGTAGGGCCAAAAAGGTACACAACACGTAGCGGTTGAAAAGGGAGGTAGCCTATAGATTAATCAATAAATCCCTGTATGGAAGTATGTGTAAAAAAGACACACTAAACAGTAGTTATTCAAAGGTAAGTATAGATTTATCAACAAAATCCTGTGTGGAAGTATGGACGGAGCCTCATGAGCAACAGCTATTCAGGGACAGCTAAGTAACTTGATGGTCCTTATTGTGAGTGAAAAGCAATAATGGCGTACAAAAGTTGCCAAAAACTGTCAATGCCCAAGCAAGCCTATGTAAATTTTGAGTCTTTGTCATCAAATCATAGGCCTACTGTATATGGCCTACACTGATCAGTTTGTGTCAGTTTGTGGTCTGCAGTATCTGCTCACTGGATGCCAGCATTACACTTCTGCAGAGGCATATTTTCCAAATTACTGACATTCACCTCTACCTATCAGATTCAGTAACTTCAGGTTCAGCACATGATGCTCTTGTAAGGGCTGAAGACATCTTTTGGGAGGTGCTCTTCCATGGCATTGACCCCTGATGAAATACAACAAAAGAGAAAAGGAAATTGACTTAATGTAGACTATACCTCAGCACAACAAATTTAACCCACCAACAATCATGAACATTTTTACACAACATCTACATCAAATATCCAAGTGAATTTTAAATGTGAGTGCTACCCAAAAACTGTCAGATCTTTCCAAATAGGCTAACTGATGTTTTCATGGTTAACAACCAAAGAAGGAAATCAATCTTGCTAGTATTGCTTGCCCCCGAACTCCATCATATGTTTTCTGTTTGTAATGCCAATATCATGTTGATTTGATGGCTGCCCGAATAATTTTTCAATAGTGCCTTTTAGTTAATGGAGGTAATTATTCTGGCGACTACCGAAATTCCTAGCACTTACCTAACTTAACAGTTTTGCTTCTACGTCAAATAAAGTAGGCTACCATGTCACCAACAGAATGTAGCCTAGCTGATGTTTCGCCATGCAAGACAACAGCATGCTATTGAGGCAAACTGGCAAGATTTAAGATCAACCCTATTAAACAAAACGTACCATGATATGTTTGTCCTCGATGTCCTTTCGGTTGATGTTTACAATCCACTTCTGATGAACAGTTTGGTCCTCAGCTCGCCCTAGAAATCTGTGTGTTATGTGGTTATGGTTTTACACAGGAGCTGTGTAACTTAATATATTTTGTTCCATATCTGTATTTTCCCACTGCTGTTGTAACAGCCGAAAACACAACATGCTCTTCCCGACATCGTAAGCCAAAAAACGAAGGGAAAAAAGACGATTTACTCCATTCCACGGGTAAACGTTAGCAAATGTATCGCTACGAGCTGCGGTCGTGGCTTGGTAGCTTAACCGCAGTAATGGCGCTGCCACCAGATGGCGTCATAGAGAATCCAGCGCCGGATTCGTCTATAACACACGGAACTGAGAGATCGTTCTCATGTGGGTGGGTGGAACCATAGGGGTGGAACCTAGACCTTGCCTACTATTGAATACGTAGACTTAACTTGTGTCAACGACAGCGTAGTCTCAGAAGAGAAACCGAGAAACGAGGTAATCTAACGTCGAACTGAGAGCGCTTTGAGTGTCGATTGCTTGCTTTCTCTATATTCTGGCCTTAGAGTGTCATTTTCAAGGCGTTCAACAATGGTTGCGAAGCAAAGGATTCGTATGGCTAATGAAAAGCACAGCAAAAACATCACACAGAGAGGCAACGTAGCAAAATCGACGGTAAGGATGGGTTGTCGATCCAGCTGTTTCGGTTAATGGGAGGCCAATGGTTTTCTGTAAAGTTAGAATTGTTTTCTTTAGACATGCAGAATAGGTCTTGTGTACAGTATGTTTTGCCACTCAACGTTGATTCAGAGTTCAGACCCACCTTTACATTCTTTGTGAGATTCTGACGAAGGTCTGAGATCATTAATAACAATCTGGCCTAAACGTTTGTTTTTTCATGCAGAAGAGCAACTCTGATGACAAAGTTTCTGTGGGACCATGGCTTCTGGCTCTCTTTATCTTTGTTGTTTGTGGATCAGGTGGGTATTTCATTACAAAGGTGGAGTAGTTGACTATGGTGCCATCCACATGCATATTTATCCATTCTGACCCGTCATCTGTGTGATTGTGAAATAATGATACTTGGGTTGCTCAGTGAAGCCATATTATTGGGTTGTTGTTGTTGTAGGAAGTTTCTTTTTTTTTTATCAAGTGATTGTGTTGAGATAGGGACTGTGACATGATTTCATATTTGAAAAACCTTGGTGTGAAAGTGAAGGTTAGATCGCCTAGAGATAAAGACACACTGTATACACAAGGTTGGTGTGATATCAGGCATGTTTTTAAATGAGTATGCCTTTGCAGGTGTTCATACTCACATAAAATGCTGAGATCAGTCTTTCACCATTGCCTAGCCCCGCCCACCTAGATATTCTTTCTGGCAGATCTAGTAGTGAGGCTACTAGTGTGGAGCACTAATAGTTCTAACCATTTTCCTCAGGCAAGAAAAATGGCAGGCCAATCAGCGACAAGAGGGCAAGACGAAACAAAAACGTATTGTGATAAACAGTAGTGGGAACACCAAAAAAGAAAGAATGTCAAAAAAAGAAAAAAACATGAAAATACAGTTGGAAAAATGCAAAAAAATATTTACAGCAAAGGTAGACCCACATACATTGTTTCCTGACTGTTGATGCTGTTTATTGTCAGTTGTAAAGTTCAGGCAAATTAGGAAGTAATGTTAGGAATCTCTGATTAATGTGATTGGCAAGGCTGGACCAATGATTTCAAAGTCGGTGCCTGTCGCGATGCAAGTGTAGCAAGCGTTTCCCAATCGAGAGACACTACTCTGTTCACTTTGTGAATGAGTTTGGATTTTTCCAGGCTAGCCCTCTGCCATGGAATCCTGTCAGAGGTTACAGAGCTTAAAGATGATGACCAAGATAGGGCAACTGCCGTTGAGCACTCCTGAATTTAATTGGAACACATTTAAGCTCCTATTTGCCTTGGCACTGTTTTGACATGAGCTTTTTTATGATAGGAAAGTCAAACCACTGCGTAAAGGGTTCTTTAGCTCATTCTATTAACATTTAAATTAATTCTGAAATTCTCGGCAAGCGTTCTAATATGCGTATGTCATCATGGAATAAAAGAATTAATTGATAGGATTACCTGGTCATTCAGTACATTCAGGTAGCCACCTGGTTTTATTTGATAGCCACAGAACATTGCTAAGCCTAGACTAGCCTAGGCTTATACAGTGGGTACTATAAATGATGCATGACGGTTCATGCGCTTCATGTGCCTTGAAATCTTGACTCCTCAGACCTCATGACCTTTTGCCATTGCTCCAAAGAAGAGCAAAGCATTTCTTGTTATGATCTGGGATAATCTCCTCCTCTATGACGGCAGGGGTATATTCCAGGATGACACATGCTTTCCCCTCATTGAATTGGCTTTGGAATTAACAGCCTTTCAGGGCTTGTGTCTGTCTTGGGTTTACTTTTTCATTGTGTGTGTGTGGTTTTCCTCATGCTGATTGTTTTACCCTTTTACAGCAATTTTCCAAATCATTCAGAGCATACGCATGGGCATGTGAAGTGAGAGGACCAACAATGATTCAACATTCCAAAATGTCATCCATTCCAGCATGCCCAGGAGGGCTCAATGACTATGAAGTGATTTAGCTAAGATCCTTGTACCCATGGAGATCAATCTCCTGTTTGTGCCTTAAGACATACACAGAATAACTTCCAAAGAGCCATACAGTTGCATTCCAATTCCAGTTAAGACTGTCTGATTTGATTTAATGGCACTGGGTTGCAGTAGGAGCTGTTAAGACTATATTTTGGGATTCAGGGTGTAATGCTCAAATTCTGTAACCGTATAATGTAATTACCTACACTTGCTTTTTCCTCTCATGAAACATATGATATGACCAGATTTGCACAGGTCTAAATGAGCTTTAGCCTAGAAGATGACTAGAGTATACTATAAGCACACAGAATGTTCTAATTTATGTAGCTTATGTAGGTTTAGCTTGGTTAACTTTCTTGTAACATTGACAAATGAAAGCCACTTGTTTTAACTGCTTTGTACAGATGCTTCTGGGCAGAGATAGCCTATGAATAGGCCTGTTTCTTGAGGGAGTGAAAATGAATAATAAATCAAAGTGGCTAATGAAGGAAAATAAATAAAGATGCCATTTTAAAACTTTGTTACAACCTCATTGCATTATTTTGAAGTGTCTGTATACCAACCATGTCATACTCACTGTATAAATAAGGGTATATGTTTATCAGTTCTGGTCATAGCTATAAAATATCTTAATGCTCAGTAATTTTTTCCATTAAAACAGAGATCATTTATTATTGGCCTACATTTTTCATAATGATAAATGGTGTGCAGCATTTGGCCACTAGAGGGTAGTAAACCTACGGTTATTAGGCCTAATGGTAGGACAACGTAAGGAAATAAAATGTACAAAGGATATTAAAAACAGGCATACATCGACATTATTGATTCGTTCAAATTCTAGTAGGCTGTATTGATTGATTGATTGATTGATTGATTGATTGAAACCTTTATTTAATATTCTCGGGATTACATTGAGGGCAACCCTCTTTTTCAATGCAGCCGAGATAGCCTACAACAAAAGCTATGCATGAGCCTGTCGAGGCTGTGGGTAGTCTGACCAGCAACAACAATAAAAATCAGGCTAAACTAAAATATGCATAAATACACATTCATTACATCACACCATGTTAAAATTAAATAAACACCATGAGCAATAACAATTAGGTAGGCCACACATTTATTTTATTTTGTATAGCCTTTCAGTGCCGTGCACTGCAACTGCCTGCTTGATGTCCTCCTCACCAGCAGATGTCCCACCGTGGGGCGTCGGTTAGGCCTGTTAGTCAAGTTAGAACCAACCTATGGTTAGGTTAGAACTCATGCGACTGAAAAAAACATATCTAAAAAGATCACAGGAATTCATTTTAATAAATATCGGCTACATATTGACAATAAATATATAAGAAATGCTTGACGCATTATTCTGGTCATAGGAAATGATACACCAGTCCATCCTGCATTCCATATCCGTCATTTCCTGATTCCTGATGAGGTAGTAGTTGTAGTTCCGTATTAAACACTGTGAACGCTGTCATCGAGTTTGTACCTGCTACTGTTGCTGGGGTTGATAAAACATCAACCTTGTTGCTTTCTCGAAAGACTTAATGCGCTCTTTCGCCCGGTCTATGTCACTAACAGCCATCACTTACTGTTAATGACGGGAGGGTACACCTCAGATTAGGGTGTCGAGCTAAGAGAAATCAACTTAAAATCAAACTCCCCAGACTCCGACCTCTGCAAGGGTAAGTAAGCGTTTAGCTTTGGGGGAATTGAGCTTTGTGGCAAGCTAGCAAGACACATTTGTAGTCCAAACCATTCCTAATTTGTGCAATGGAAAAGGGTGTTTATTGGAGAATGATTTAAACGACACAAATCGTCATGCTAACACGACGAGTTTATAGTCTTTGCAACATTTTAGATGTTATCTTTGCTGAAGTTGCCTATGTTTACAACATGTCGAAGACTTGATGTTGTGCAATGTTGAATGTCATTTGCATTTATGTTCAGGCCATACACTAACTATAACGTTAGAGATTATATTAGACAACCTTATGTCAATGACAAAACATGCAGTGTTCAGGGCCACCCGGTCGGCTAACTTAATCTATCGTTAGAATGCTTGAGCTGCTTCATCATCTTAACCTTTGTCGGTTAAGGATTTCGAGTTGTGGTCTGTACATAAAACATGTTCAATCTTGTTTTAACGTTAACGTTACTGTGCTAGCCATTAGTACTCTAGCTGCTACTGATGCTAAGTTTGTCGTGATTGCAAAATCTGCAATAAGTTTGCTTTCCAACAACTGAACTGAATAGTGGTAACTTCAGCTGTTTTGTCTGTACAGACTGGGATCTAGGCTCTGTTGCTATTTCAGATGTAGGCTGACTGTAAATAAGATGGCTACAAGGCAGGACAGCTGCAGTAAGGCTACTCCTCGCCTTGGAGACTTGTCATTGTCATAATCAGAACATTTAACTATGCCTATTTTTATGCAAAGAACAGTATCGTTGCTTCCAGTTCTGCACATTTGTCTGCATAGTGGGCGTTACTTGCTTGATCACATGGGCAAGGATGGTGTCACTTAACACGAATCAAGACCTGTTTGCAGACATGTGATAGTACAATATGATTATGATTTGCAGATTTGTGCTTTACAGAGGGCCCGTTTAGAACACACGAGAATCCCAGGCCACCTTATTGCATTACCAGTAGGCTAAACATGGAGTAGTGGCTGCAGCGGTATGACACTTTCTATTTAGTTAGATTTTGGTGATACTGAATATAGCCTGGTGGGAATGCCCCAGCATTTCTGTTGACTATAGCATGACTGTACAATTTAGTCACTTTGCTGAGAACTGTGGCTTGAGTTTCCCACAGCCTAGTCCAAACATACTGTAGGCGATGACAATTTTGACAAGAGCAAAATAAAAACACTCATATGATTGGATGGTGCATAGACCACAAATAAATTAGTCTATGAACATAGTTTCCTTGCTTAATCTACTGTCTCAGGCTGAACCTCATACACTGTGTACCCATTTTACTCTGTGAAACTGTGAAATGAAAGCATTGAGCAGGCACAGTTATGCACTTCTAGTTTAAAGATGCTGTCATTTAGCCTAGCCATTGTCCCTCAAAATGTCCAGACCAAAAAGTGAAATCTCCTGTAAAAACAGCTGTGCTGGTGTACAGTTACACAACAGTGTAAGAGTGGAAAAGTTTTGGGACATTTGTTGTGTGTGTGTGTGTGTGTGTGTGTGTGTGTGTGTGTGTGTGTGTGTGTGTGTGTGTGTGTGTGTGTGTGTGTGTGTGTGTGTGTGTGTGTGTGTGTGTGTGTGTGTGTGTGTGTGTGTCAGGGTTCACCGTTAACCAACCATTAATGTCGAGCCTTGGTCTGTGTTTGTGTTTGTCTGACCTCGGAACTCTTTATGTAATATCTTCCCAGCATGGAGGCGCATGGCTCAGCACGACTGCTGTCCCGGAAGAGAAAAAGAGAGGGGTCAAATGGCGAGGCAGAGGAGGGGGAGCGGCCAGGCAAGATCAAGCGAAGCACTGTGGTCAGTCAGACGACATCTTCCATGTTTTACTTTCCCCCCACTCTACCGGGTCCTAAAAGGCATGCAGCTGTTCAGCAGTTACTCAGCATAGCGTTTAGTCACACACTTATAATAAAAGGGTGGCCCACATATCAAGGTGCACACATTTGTGACATTTGTACTTGACTTTAAGCGGGCGTTAGCCTAATTGTGGAAAAATAATTCAGTAATATTACAATATTGTGATGGAAAATCTTTTGCCTTTAGAATTCTTTCAACATCTTAAGCTAGAAGCATTTTTTAGTGTGAACAAACATTTAATTTCTGTTTTCTGTAAATCCAGTAAGCAGCTTATTATGCAATTGTTTAATGTTATACCAATGTTCTATTATTGCGTAGCCTAGTTTTGTAAGTAGTTGTTAGAGCAGAGAGCAGAGTATTTGCATTTGGTAATATAGCAGCATGACTATGTCGTAAGATAAATGGAGGTCAGATATAGTGTTGTGTTCAGTGTTTCTGTCCTGTTGGTTGCTCAGGCTTTGAGAGACCCAGCACCGTATGCAGATCAACTTGAGTCGGTGGAGAACCGGCCGTATGAGCGCGTGAGCATGGAAGAGGCTCTCAAAGGGACCGCACGTAAGTCTCTCTCTCTGACACAAAACATGATGATGAATTTATTTGTCCTTTGCGGAAAATTGTTCTGTGCCATACAGTACATCTGATACATTTATACAAAGACAGTAAGACAGACAAGACAAAATACAAGACAGAATATACAACAGAATTTCCCTCACCCCAACCACCCCCACCCTACCATACCCCCACACATACACAACATCATGTACATGTAGCCTTTGTAAACCACAACTGGCTCTGGCCGTATGGCAATTGCCGGTTCCATGCTCATGATTGGACGGTGGGCGAAGACCAAGTTAATGTGGAGAGAGAGCCTTGTAATGCCCTTGATCAGGTATTATGCGTAAACTCAAGACTCTTACGAGCCGTGGGAGTTGTAAATGACGGCTCAATGAATTTCAGCGTGGGAAATGCATCTCTCTCTGAGTCCGTTTTCATTCACTAAGAGGTAGCAAAATGGAAAAACATGGGGATTTTTAATCAGTTTTAATTCGTTTTTAATCAGCACGTACAAGTCATATACTTAGTGTGTAACCCCAGTGCCCCAAACCTCTGTGGCTTTGCTGATGTAGCGGACAGACCAGTGCGGGTGTATGCTGACGGAATCTTTGACATGTTCCACTCTGGACATGCGCGAGCCCTGATGCAAGCCAAGGGACTGTTCCCAAACACACACCTCATCGTTGGTGGTGAGCTCATACACATTTTAATGTTTAACTATCTCTTTCTCTCGCTCTCTCTCCCCTTTCACACTCTCTGTCTTGTCTCTTGGTCTGATTTTTGTCTGTTTGCTGATGAATGTTACTGGTGAAGGTTGTTCTGACTCTCAATTCAATTGCTTAGACTATTTCCTCCTTGTTTCCTCCTCTCGGTGTGTCCTTGATCATAAATGTAAGTTATAAAAAATGGATTTTGAGCCAAACGGTTCTTCGGCCCCAGAGCTTCTTAGTACCGATGGAGGTGTAGCCCTTGTGGTAACGGAAGTGTTGTATTCAGTGTCTTTCCCACCTCACCGCAGTGTGCAGCGACGAGCTCACACACAAACTGAAGGGCTTCACCGTCATGAATGATGTTGAGCGCTACGACGCCATCAGCCACTGCCGCTACGTTGACGAGGTCGTCCGGAACGCACCCTGGACACTCACACCTGAGTTTCTGACCAAGCATCGGGTAAGAGGAAAGGAACATTGTTGGGTGTATCCAGAGTGGAGTTCTTTTTTTGTTTAGCGTTAGAACGTGAATTCTTAATGGCTAGGCCTAGGGTCTCCTCTCAGAGAAACTAGTAGAGAAGGTGCTTTTGTATCTGAGTTACTTTTATTTACTGTTACTGTTTAACATAAATGTAGTTCATTGTGGGTGGTGATTGTACTTCCTGGCCTGTTTGTAACATCCTGACTTTTTGTTTTCAGATTGACTTTGTGGCCCATGATGACATCCCATACTCCTCAGCAGGAAGTGATGATGTTTACAAGCACATCAAAGAGGCTGGTAGGTGCTGATAGCCCCTTTAGATGCTGGCTACAGAGTGAACGGTTTCTTCAAAAGCATAAGACTTCCCATAATCTCTAATAATCTCTGTTTGGGGTTTTTTTGCCCCCCCTTTACGGTGATTTTTCAGGAATGTTTGCTCCAACCCAGCGGACAGAGGGCATTTCCACCTCTGATATCATCACGAGGATTGTCCGAGACTATGATGTTTACGTGCGCCGCAACCTGCAGCGTGGATACACTGCGAAGGAGCTGAATGTCAGCTTCATCAATGTAAGAACTGAGTGTCCTTTTTCAATAGGTGTTTCATTTAGCTGATGTCAGTAGATGCTGTGTAATAACTTGATATAGTATGCGTGTTATTATGATCACCGCTAGAGTAGTGCAGTGCAGCATGACCATATAGAGACCCTTTCAACAAGAAAATAAAAAAAAGCGCTTTAACGTTCAATTTTTTCCCCAAACGACTTCCGTTGCATTAAGATAACATATGGAATGTTAAAACGGAAACTTTGTGAGAACAAGACACTGATAATGGAACTCTCTTGAAACGGTCTATAAGTTTTGTCAGATTTGTCCGACAATCCCGGGACCCCGAAACATGGAGGCACATGCAATGTTATGGGCACGCTGCCCCACTAGACTGAGGCATAGAAGCTTGTTTCCCTGAGTCCACTTCCCTGCCCTTCTATTCTAGTTGTGGTTGTGGACGTTGGACGTTGTGTTGGCTAGAACACTATTTAAAACTGTTTTCACTGTTATCATAGGTTATTAGGTATCGTTTGGCAGTGTGGATTTGCCTTTACACCCCCAAAAGGTGCTAGAATGTCAGAGTTGTTTTGCTTTGTACCCTTAGTGCATATGTGTGATTTCCCCACGTTCCAGGAGAAGAAGTACCATTTGCAGGAGAGAGTGGACAAAGTGAAGAAGAAGGTGCGCGATGTGGAGGAGAAGAGCAAGGAGTTTGTGCAGAAGGTGGAGGAGAAGAGCATCGACCTCATCCAGAAGTGGGAGGAGAAGTCCCGGGAGTTCATCGGCAACTTCCTGCAGATGTTCGGTCCAGAGGGTGCCCTGGTGGGTCTCTTAACACTCCAAATGGTGGATGCGGTAGAGAGGTGGAAAAGTGCTGCTTTGTATAGGTTTTAAGTGCACAACACTTCTTACCTCACCTCTTCTCTCGCCAAGACCACTGATATGGATAATAATAGCCTGATGATAATAATAATAATACTGATGAAAATACTGATAAAAAGAAGGCATTACTTTCTTAAGTATCTCTAGTATCTCAAGTAAAACCCAAATGCTTTATTCTCTGCAATATTACTGTAGTTTTGAAGTATTAATCGCGGGAAGACTGAAAACCAGACCCCCGGTGTTTGCTAAAGTGTCTCTCCCCCTCGCTCCAACAGAAGCACATGCTGAAGGAGGGGAAGGGGCGTATGCTGCAGGCCATCAGCCCACGGCAGAGCCCCAGCAGCAGCCCGGCGCGCGAGCGCTCCCCCTCGCCCACCTTCCGCCTGCCCTTCTTCACCAAGACCTCGCCCTCCTCCTCCCCCCACTCCCAGCACGGCGGCGTCTCCCACGGCTACCAGTTTGGGGCGCGGGGACAGGTCATCAGCGAAGACGACGACGATGACGACGACGACGACGACGATGACGAGTAGGCCGATCCATCTCACGCAACTGTTTTAGCTGCTGACTGCAACAACCTCACAATCCTCATCATCAGCATTTTATACCCCAACTGCATTTGTTCCCTTGTCTTTCATATCACCATGTGTTATTATTACATTGATTCTCCCTAGTTCATGGACTAGCTCTTGCAGAAACAAACACACACTAAAACTTTAATTGGGGTTTTGTGTTGAGCGATCTGGATCAAGTTGACAGGGGACAGTATCCCAACAGCTTTGTTTTACTTTGACAATCTTAATGTATGCACTCAGTTTCAACACTCGTAGCATAGCATAGCAGGGTTGGGCGAAGATTGTGTTATCGACAGTCTTGCATATCCAACCCACAATACAGAGAGTTTGATTCTCTGTTGGCACAAAATATATAACTACACCGTTCCCCTGCTCTCTTTCAATTTCAGTATTTGGGAGGTGAAAATGCTCTTTATAACACAGTTATAGTTATTAGTCACAACTAATAAGTAAGTACTAAATAAGTTAACTAATAACTTTTACTATACTAATAGTATAATCATAATCATGATCAAGATCATGAAGATACACAAATGTAAAAGCATTAAACCCTTTAATTTGATCTGCATGTTGCTCATGCAGAGTAGATCTGCTTGTGGGTCATCAAGCTGTCTCTGTAGCCCAGCATGTGTTCAGGTGCAGAGTGTGGTTTTCCACCGTCTGCACACGGCTCTTGTTGGAGCAACACTGTTGTGTGAGCACAGTTGCACATCTGGCTCAGAGCTCCTAGTGACCCCAAGAATTACTTAGCACTGTGAACGTTTGTTTGTCTTTGTGAAAATATGCCAGTGGTTCAATTGTACCGATTCCACAGCAGTCACTTTATTTTCCTTGTGTTTGACCGCTGTATGTTATTTTACTTTTAATACATTTTTTGCACACTTGTTCACTGGAGAAGACTGAAAACAAAACCAGATGTATCTCTCAAATTGGCTGCCACTCTCTCGGTCCTGTGGCTGGGTTGAGTTTTGTATGACACTCATTAGTGGTCTATAAACTCACTCACCTGACACCCACTCAGAGAAAAACAAGGGTTGTTTTCAGGACAGTAGGGCAAAGGCCTCGAGGTCAGTTTGTCTGGATACAGTTAATTTTTCTTTAACTTAAACATATAAGTTCACGTCAGGTGAATCACTCCATGGTCAGTTTGAGTATGATCAAGTGTATGAACAGCTAGAATAGGCATTTTGTTTGTTTTATGAAGGAAGTGTATTCAACATTTCCTGTTTTAAATCAAGTAGATTGATAGAAGAATTTAAATGATCCTACCACTGTTTGTTAAAAAAAATTATATATTGTTTGAAGAATGTTTTATTATTTTCTTCAGGAGAACTGAAATGTTGCTGAAAGCACAGCGACCCTTGAGGCATTTAGCAAAGGTGTGCCTGATTGTTACTGCAAGTATTTTATCTAAGTATTTCCTTAAAAACGTACTGAGTTTTGTTTCTCTATAAAATCATGAGCTGTGTAAAGTTCACAACAGCCTGTTAGTTACATAGATTCACCTCTGCCTCTGATAAGGAACACCAATATTGACACAGACCATATTTCTGTATCAAAAAGACTGTCATGCAGGCCTTTTTGTTAATTTACCCTTGGCTTGTGAATGTACAGTTCATCACAGAAGGGCAAAAGAATCACCTAAATGTAAAATAAATCTCCTACTCCTAAACCTGTCTCTTCAGTTCACTGACACATCTGTAAAAGAGTATTTGACTCATGAATAAAACAACCTACAGACATCTCTCAGAACAAAGAGTGAAACATTTGAAACAGATGACAAAAAAAAAAAAGACACGACACAGCTCTGTTTCCATGATGTATTTTATACTGAACTAGACAGTGACCAAGTTACTGAAAGGGAGATCAGACACAGACACTAAAGGTATGATAGTCAGTAAGGGGCAACAACAGAGACCAATCCACAAAAGTAGAGCTCGCAATGAAGGGGTCCAGTGGCTTAGTCACATCGCATAGGCCTGATGCTCTGGTCCAGGCAAGGAAGGTAGCTGGAGGGTGCTACCCCCGACCCCTGCAAATACTGGGGGGAGGGGGACCAGAAGGTGATGCCTCCTGGTACAACAATTCAGTCCCCATTGGCCCACTGAACCAATTCATTGGGTCACTCAGTACACAGACAGACAAAGAAAACAAGCGTTCACATTTTGCATATTTCTTTTAAGCTTTGCCGTTTTTTGTTATATAATTCGTCCACAAATCGGGAGAGGACTGGGGAGATGGATATACTGTAGGTAGAGATAGAGGAGGGAGGGAGGGGAGGATTTCAGCTGTTCACTGGCTCATTAACAGCGTGTCTCGTAGATGCCACTGCGACCGATGTAACGCACCCATTTGATCACATCGTGGTCGCTGTAGTTCAATTTGGACTCAAACACCTTCAGGTAGCGCACCTTCAGCCCAGATGGTGCAAATGGAACCTGGAGTACATAAAAGGGATTTGAAATTAGTTTTGACCATAACAAACTAAGAAACAAATAGTCAAAGAAAAATGTGGGCAATAACACATGGAGAAATTCTAAATGCAAAAACATGCAACAGGAGGACTGTACCTCGAAGTTCATGGAGATGGGCGGGCGAGCCCACTTTTTCTTGTCATTGGTAGGGAGCAGCTCAATCTCAGCACTGATCTGGGACTCCTTCATTCCAGCCATGCGCTTGATCCTAACCGGAGAGGACGGAGACGTGCGCGCACACACACACACACACACACACACACACAGTCAGTTAGCCCTGCATAACCCACATGTAAGTGCACTATTTTTGTTGGATGCCACTGCATGAGAGAGCAAGAGAGAGGGAGTCAGTGAGTGAGAGTGAGAGAGAATGAGAGTGTGTGTGTGAGAGAGAGAATGAGAATGTGTGAGAGAGACTGAGAGTCAGTGAATGAGTGAGTGTGTGAGAGAGAATGAGAGAGTCAGTGAGTGTGTGAGAGAGAGAGAGAGAGAAAGAGAGGCAAGCCAGCAGAACACGGAGAAGCTCAGCTCCGCACACTCACTTCCACACAATGGCGTTCTCGCTGGCCTTGTACTTGGCCTTTCCCTTCATGCAGATCACCTGAACCCCACTTGTGTTCAGAGGAGTCGGGATGCGGACCTAGAGGAGGCACACAGCGAGGGTCAACACCAGGCTACAGAAAACCATCTGCCTGAAGAGGAGAGCTGGGCCAGGGGATGCAGCCGCTCGGGCACAGGCCTCGCTCACCTCAATCTTCTGTGCCAGTAGGGAGGGCTTGAAGTTGGACTTGATGACCACCTTCACCTCCAGCTTGGTGCGGCCCACCTCTCTCACCAGTGGAATGACACGGAAGGGCAGGATGATGTCCTTAGTGGTCCGATACCTGCCCGCAGCATTCACAATCAGGTTAATGGCAGCCAGAGTGTAGCTCAGCTTATGGACATTTGTAACCACTTGAAATGTTGTGTGTGTCTGTGTGTGTCTGTGTGTGTCTGTGTGTTGCTGTGTGTCTGTGTGTGTCTGTGTGTGTCTGTGTGTGTCTGTGTGTGTCTGTGTGTGTCTGTGTGTGTCTGTGTGTGTCTGTGTGTGTCTGTGTGTGTCTGTGTGTGTCTGTGTGTGTCTGTGTGTGTCTGTGTGTGGGGTAGGGTCCTCATTTTAACTGAATCTGAATTACACAGCAAAACATATCCCCCAAGGACAACTACAACACATGACAATGCACAATTTAAGCAGAGCGTATTTTTGTCATTCTGGGAGGCACACCAACAGCCCAGCAGGGGGGGGGGGGGTGGTGGACTACAGTTCTACTAAAACGTGCACCTCCTCTCATCTCCCAGCCGAATCGCACTTGGTGTCCCCACTCACCTCATGAGCTCATACTCGCCATCTGGAGGGATGAAGCTGATGCTGCGCTCCGAGTCAAACTTGCTGAGCCGCACACACTGGTGGAAGGTGCAGTCGTCGATGGCGATGGACTGCTTCCCGCTGCTACTGGAGAACATACACAGCCGGGGGAGGGAAGAGTGAGCTACGCTTATCTAACCTAAAAGGAGCTTAAAAGTATTGTGAACACACCTGATATCTACCTGATATCTTCAGTGATATCTACACAACCACAAGAACCTTATCTACTAATGGGGGAGGGGGGACACATGGCACAATGACAAGCTTTATGTTAATATCACTAACAGGTTATGAGCTAAATAGAGATGTTTAGTCTGGTGTATGCGATGCCAGTATGCCAAACGGAAAAGGGAGAGCACAAGACACTGAACACAGAGGGGGAGATGGGGGTGAAGGAACGAATGCCAGAGATACAGTACCTGCCCCCTAAATCACTGAGGTACAGCACAGAAAGAGAAAGCAAGGGGAATGCAACAGAAGTACACAGCTTCAGAACTCAAACAAAACCAACCGGGACGTCCACACCTCAAAGCATATACAAACAGCTAGCCTAACGAAATACACTGGATATATCTGTACACATGAACATAATGAAATAAACGTACAGAACAGCAGGACAGAGTTCACTAACAGCCTCCCCTTTACAATTACCCCTTCACATCGGCAGTCAATAAAAATGGCAAAGAAAGGCTTTCACAGACTCACCTCTTCCCTGCCTCATCTGTAGTTCCGCCCTTTCCCTGCTTGTCAATCACAATTTTGTCATTCATGCCAAATTTGCACTCGGGCATTCCGCTCAGGTAGCTCTTCATCACCACTCGCCCCGACACGTGCGCGCTGAGGACCTGACCTGCAACAAGGACACACAGCAGCAGGCTCAGTCAAAACAACATATGCTCCATACTATAACATTGCAACACAGTACAGGGTCATTAGCATAAGTTAGAACATGTGAAGAGGTGGGGTGGGGGGGGGGCTTAGCATTTTTACACTCCCTCTAAATATTAGCCTTAGTGTTTCAACTATAAGCCATTATATCATTTACAGTACATCTACTAAGTTTCCCCCTTAACTTTAGTCTCCATACAGACTTACAAAACTCATCACGGCACACAGCAGACGTTTACCTTGTGGGGACATGAGCAGGTTGACGCTCTCCAGCACGTCCAGGAAGAGCTCGTTGCGGCGGTATTTGATGCCCTCCCGACGCCATCCTATCTGTCCAGTCACCTGGCTGGTGATCTGAGACTGCTCCTCCTTGGTCTGTGGGGTCACAAGCAGAATGGTCGGTCAACAAGCCCCGAATTATGTCTGACATCGGACATTCGTTGATAAATGAGATTAGTCGAGTCCTTACCTGATGCTGTGGGTTTCAAGTTCCATCACAAAAGACAGGTGGGAAATGAAAAGAGAAAAAAGTTGTTTTTGTGAACATTCTTTTTAAATATCAGTAGTTGGATGTGAATTGCATTGATGCTTTTTAATAGCAATAAGCAGGCATCTCACCTGTCCCTTGATGCCCTGTTGGGTGATGAAGGTCTTCAGCGCTCCTGTCTCAGAGTTCTGAGGGTATCCAAAATCAAGGATTTCTGCAGAAACAGACACACGCACACACACACACGCACACACAGTCATGCATATAGTCTTCGCTAATTTAGAGGTCCTGAGCCCCTAGACTTGAAATGTCTATTTCCTTTAATCATCCCCACAGGCCTATTTTACCAGCCAATTAGAGCTACCTTGGTTATTTTATTTATTCAGTATGTCCCTTTCTCATTAAGAGAGCAGTCATGCCTGATGGCTGGATATGGATGCCAAGTAAAAAAATGTCTTGAATTTGCTTTGTCAGACTGACAAAATCCAAAGCGTTGTACTGCCAGATATCTCTATATATAACTAATTTATATCAAATAAATCAACGGTGACAAGACCGCCACGCAAAACCAACACGCTAAGTGGCTCAAAACGCCCTCCTTTACAGCGCACCATAAACAGAGGAAAAGACCAACACAGTGCACACAAAGGACGAGGAGAGTTCTGCTTCCTGTCCGGGCTGGGACAATGCCCATTGTTAAAGTTGCAACGCAAACAAAACTGAAGCGTCCCAACTTGAAAGATGAGAGGGTGAAGGCAGGGACAAGAGTAAGGGGCCATTTTGTCACTTGCCCTCAGAGCTCATATTTAGTCAGATTAGGTCTGGGATTTTTCAGAGACGGCTCGTAATGTTGGCATCGACCTGGCACCACCCATGTAGAACCAGTCCAGGCCTGACCAATGCCACCACTACTCCATCGATCAGATAGGGTCAGAAACTTACATTTGAAAACATGAGTAACATTCAAAGAGCACCAGACTATACAAAAATAGACTTTTTCTGCTATTGATAAATTGCATCAACTAACTAATGCCCTAGCTAGCCCATACCATCAAGCAGTTCGTAGATCAGCACAAAGTTGTTCTTGATGTTCTCCTCACTGATCTTGCCAAAGTAAGCGGTCATGACATCGCACATCTTGTAGAGGAACTCGAACACCATGGCAGCGTTGACATTCTGCTTGGTGACGGCAGCCAGCCAGATGTTGGCTCGCTTGACATGGAAGAAGCTGGTGCGAGCGATGTTGGTGACGGGCGAGCGCACTTGCTGCCGCGCATGGATCACATTCACACGGAACGCATCCACGGCATTGCGCCTGAAGGAGAGAAAGAGGGAGACAGACCAAGGCAAAAACATTAAGATTCATGTTGACAAACAGCCGCTCACAGCACCTCTACATGAACAGTACGCCACAGTTATCAAGGTCACAATGTTAAATCCCTGGAGGCACGCATTCAAGCAAATAGGTTTCCCTCACCACACTACGCCAGACACTTGGCACTTAATGATGTCCTCTATTAAGACAAATCCTCAGCTTGGCTTCCCTTCACGCTGTTCAGCCAACTGATGTCTTCAGTTACTGACCAAGAGTTATTTTCTTAATTCTGCCATGAGATGTTTGAAGAGTGGTATTACCCCTTGAAGGGTATAATATATTGATAATATCAAAGCTAACCTTCCTGGGCCCATTCAAACAATGTGCATGAAGTCATCAATGTACAATGTGTAGGTAAACACATAAATTGGTTAAATTCATCACAGTAAGCTCACTATTTTCACATGGATTAGTGAAAAACACATCTGCGTTGGGGTTCATGGTTCAGTTTACACCATTTCTTGTGAACATGCTTTAAAGGGAAATAAAAAGAGGAGGAACTGAAGAGGAGGATGAGTGGGAAATCACAGCTTGGATGGGACCCCCTATTGTTTAACTGACGGGTCTCTCTCCACGTTAAAGCTTTCCACATCTCATTGGCCTGCCCTGCCGGGCGCACTAAGAGACATCTTATAGCTATGTGCATGTTTGTCAAAGGTCATGCTTGGCGGGTCCTCAAGTCTTTTGCCATTGGTCAGGTGCCATGCGCTTGAGTTTGATCGGTTGCCATGGGTCTGGGAACATGCTTCTGAGGAAGTGATAGGGGGAACATCTCTTACCTACTCCTACAGTTGCCATAATGGAAATGTAGAGGTAGCAATATGGCAAAAAGGGATGGAGAGAATGAGAGGAGAGATACATAAACACAGGTAGGGTAGGCGCGTACTCACCCACACATACAAACTATAGATTGACACACACAAATAGACTACAGGGATGGCTGATGGTGTTACAATGGTACCAAAACACGGATGGCTTTGTACATAACTGCACAGTCAAGTCTTATATTGCACAAGAACAGCAGCATACATTTGAATCAAAATCCTCATTGGGTTTGACCTGCTGACCATTTATGACAACAGGACATGACAGAGTGTGTCTAGCAGAAAGTTCCAGAATCATGATCCCCCAGCCATTCAGAACATACCCAATATCATCACGGTAGACACGGGAGATAAGAACCTCTCCCTTATGGTTGTAGATGAACAGTCCTCCAATCATGGTGGCTGTCCTTCAGTCCTCACGTGTCATGATGGTCCAACACCTACACAAAGAGAGTACGTATGAGCCATATGCTATGCGTTCATGCATTCATTCATTCATTCATTCATAATGTGCAGCCTGGTTACTGTTACTGAGTCACAATGAGAAAGGAGACACCAGTCCGTGATCATGGGGTCAACCCCAAGTCTCCCCTATGGAGGTTGCTTAACATTTTCTCCATCTTTTGCATCTACAAGGCTGCTGACTTGTGGTCAGATCACTTTTGGGTCACCGATTGCTGCAGCTGTGTGGCTGGGTTTGAAAAATGTCTGCAGAACTGTCTGCACTCGAACCAATTATTAGGCTGTCAGAATGACCTCCAACAACACAAACAGAACGTAGTAGGCCTAGGCTATAACATTGGTTAGGATGGCACTGTTCTTATCACATGCTGCATGGCTATTATGAAAACGTGTATCAAAACAGATTTCCAGGATGTGCGCAAGCGAGATCTCGAATTTGACCAGTAGCCTACGTGGATACATGTATGATGGGTATATCCAAACCGCACGCGTTTAAACCAATAAGCAACTAAGGTTCTGAAAGAAGCCATATCCTTTCAGCCGGTTTACTCAAGTCTGTTGGTGTCACTGTCCACTAAGTGACCTAGCCTGGAATGGCAACATCGCTCAGCTAAGGTCAAAAATACCGCAAGATTGTATCATTTTTACTTCGAATCAACTCAAGCACAGAATGCAGTATGGGTGCAAATTGATACAACGTAGCGCTAGCAAATTCGGACATTACAATGGTGAAAATACAGGAAGTAGGCTATCATTCCCGTGGCTCGTTTATCGCAATATAATTGGTCCAAGATGTCTGCCTCACTCAACGGAAAGAAAATGCTCATGAAATGTTAATGTTTTTCACCCTTCCGTGTTCATTAGATTTTTAGTGATGTCTGCGCATACATAGCCTACATTCATCATTCTTTATAACCAACACGGACAAGGCATTTTCCAATAATGGTAATATAATTTGCTATCAAGCTACCAGTCCTCTTGCGAAATAGGGCAGAGAATTGCCGCTTATAATGAGGTCGTGACCGACGAAACAACACTGGGGCACTGGACCTACAGTTTTGTACTATTTTATAGGAGTGTGTTAAATCTTACCTGATAAATACCGCTACACAAAAAGCGCGGTATCGCCCTTTCCTTTTGCTTGGTTATTTCCAGGATCAAAGGGATTAGCGGGATTCTTGCTTCACCGACTCAAGCCCCTCCCTCCCATCATGGTCAGTCAGCTGACAACCATCAGTAGGCTACGCGCTTACGTCATTACCGAAATGTACTGT
This sequence comes from Sardina pilchardus, assembly GCF_963854185.1. NCBI lineage: Eukaryota > Metazoa > Chordata > Actinopteri > Clupeiformes > Clupeidae > Sardina > Sardina pilchardus. The sequence goes on along the minus strand of NC_084995.1, from coordinate 28,904,289 downwards.
GCGTGGCCAATACTAAAAAAAAAAAAAAAAAAACCCAATGCATCCAAAACTGAATCGATATAACGTTATTTCTATCGAGGCTAAGAATCACACACACACACACACACACACACACACAGTGCCTAAGTTATCATACCCCTTTGAAATAGTTATTTTTTGTCATACAGCCTGAAATCAAAACCATTTTTTTTTTAAATATACTTTTCCAGTTTTATTTACAAATGTACATGGACAACATCAAAATAATGAAATAACAGCAATGGCCTGCTCTCTTCAAGTCAATCCACAGATTTTCTATAGGATTTAAGTCAGGGCCCTGACTTGGCTACTCAAGGACCTTCACCTTCCTATGTTTAAGCCACTGCTTTGTTCTTTTGGTAGTATGTTTAGGATCATTGCCATGTTGGAAGGTGAATGACCTGCCCATCTTCAGCTGTCTAGCAGAGGGACGAATGTTTTCCTCAAGAATTTGGGTGTACTTGGCAGCATCCATTTCCCCTTCTATCTTGACCAATTGCCCCTGCTGAAGAGAAACATCCCCACAACATAATGTTGCCCCCACCATGTTTCACAGTAAGTATGGTGTGTTTTGGGTGGTGTATGTGTATGTGTAGAAAATCTGTGGATTGACTTGAAGAGAGCAGTCCATTGCCGTTACCCACAGAATTTGACTGAATTTGAACAATTCTGCAAGGAAGATTGGGCAAATATCCCCCAGTCTAGGTGTGCAAAGCTAATAGACATATCCAAACAAATGAATGGCTGTAATGAAAGCAAAAGAAAGCTCTACAAAGTATTGAATCAGAGGTATGATGACTTTTCCAACCCTGTTATTCTAGGGTTTGTTTTTTTTTCATTTTTAAAATTAATTTTCAGAACTGTTGTCTTTTCTTTCATTATTTTGATGTTGAACAGCTACATTTGTAAAGGCTGCAAGACTTTCTATAGGCATTGTATACACACACACACACACACACACACACAATTCCCTTTTATTATACCTTTTTAACAATGTAGTCAGAATTACGCTGGAGTCATTTGGTCAGCTGGCTGAGTTTCCACTGCAGAAACTCGGCACAGTGCAGGGACATGTTGTTTAATCAGTTCATTAGGGGTCCAAGTAGTGAAGCTACAAGAACCTTATTATTCTATTTCTATACATTTACATGGTCTTAATTATTCCCGTCTCTTATTCTTCCCAAAAGTATATGGCCAGAAAACACTGACACAGACACCGAACTTGAGAAGGTTCCTGGCCATGCTATGATCTCATAATTGTAATTACCTCGTTAGGACTTTAGGAGGGTGCTACAATACATTTTGTGGCATGGCCTGTATGGCCAGGGGCAAGTGCAAAATCAGAACGTTATGCACCATTCTGCTGTGGTTTCCAGACTGAATGACCTGTTTGGTCACAACTGCGTGTAAGATTGTGCAACTGGCTTTTGAGGTAGTTTCCTCTCATTAGGTGGGACGGCCATGTGAATCATTAAACATTTGGTACACATTACCCACAAACCACGCAGACAAACATTTTTTTTTTTTTTTTTTTAAACTTGTCACTACGTTTCAGAGTTTCTCGCCAATCAAATTTTGGGCCATGGCCTGTATGACTCTATTGCTCATATCTTCTAATGTAAAGGTCCAATCATAACTAAACTTGGTACAATCACCCACAACATTCTCTGGATATAAGCAAATGTCATGAAATTCCATCCATGGAACAATCAAGAAACAGTTAACATATTATTTGGCCTCATTTGAAAACATTTAGAAAATAGCCAGTTAACTCAATAAAATGACCGATCCAATCAAATTTCAGCAGTCAATATGCCAGTGTAACTGGTTGATCTTTATGGAACTTCATGCTTATTCATAATGGCACAAAGAAGCTACCCATTGTGAAACAAATCATCCTCAAGGGGGCACTGCAATAAGTGCATTTAATGATTTAGTTGACATCACAGTAACTGCACAGTTGATGCACAGTTAATGATTTAGTTGACATGCACATCAACTGTTTAGATTCTACATAATGTATAGAACACGCCTACAACCACCAAATAATCTAATATTCTTTAACTGCCACTTCTGAATCCAACATTGGTTTAGAGTGTTGCTATATATTTGCAACTGTTGCTATACTGCTTGGACCCCCTTAATCTCCGCTTGCATCCATATTCTAAAACGTGATTGAATTTGGGGTTGCCTATATGCAAGTGGGTGTGTATCCCTAATAAACCCAGATACATAACACGCTTCAAAGAAAGACACACTTCATACTACAGATATAGTGATGATCATTTACCACAATTATTCATGTCTGCATATATCAAATAGTTAATTACAAAGCAATATTGTTTTGGGTCTTGTCAATTTCACTGCTAGTGCTAAATTCCACCTGAAAAACACATTCACACTTAATTTATTGAGCAAATAGTTAATTTATGATTGCAAAGAAACTAGTGAACTTTGTCCAAATGTCGTTTAAGGGGAAATTCTTTCTGGCCACACCCTTGATCTTTGTGGACTGGACGCCTAGCATTGCATTCCGGAGCTGCTGAAATGGTTTTCACCGTTCCAAACGAAAGCTTTCTATAAATGGTTTGCATGTCTGGTACAGTGTGCATTTCACTACATACATAATGGTCCCAGTGGCAATAACCAAGTACAAACTGGCTCCTACCCAGACAATCCAAACATAAGCAATTAGAACCTTAGCCACAGCTCCTTTCCAAAAGAGCAATGTGTGTCATTCTGTCTATTTAGACACTGAAACTGCTGCTTTGTTATGAGGAGAGAACACACACACACACACACACACACACACACACACACAAACACAAACACACACAGACACACAAACACACACACACACACACACACACACACACACACATCTGGATTCCAGATAACATTCCAACAAACATTCCGGGCCTGTAAAGTGAAATTCCTCACTTGTTTTAAGTGCACTCAACACGTCCAGCTAAAGGACAGTTATAGGCCCTGCTGGCCTTCTTAATAAACACACAGTCACACACAGAGGGATATCCCAAGCTTAGGCAATAAAACTATATTTATAAATAAAAAACATTTTCTCATCAAATGGAGTTTGTTTTAGGCAATGCATTTCTGTCAAGTTTAGCCTCAAGGTAAAAAAAAAAAGAAATGTTGACAAAATGGAAATGACCAGTACTAAAAGTATATGTCTGTGAGATACATTCTATCAGCATACTCATGCTCAAATGATGGCAGATGAAGCCGGAGCGAAAGCAGAGGCAGAAGGGGAGTACAGCCCTCAGTTCTCTTTTGTCACATCTTGAAATGGGTGCTTGCTTTGCTTTTCTTTCCTTTCTTACACTTTTTAAAAGTTTATCCACATTGATGCTGTTGTTCACTCTCTCTGACCTACATCTCCTTGCCAGGTGGCCACTAGAGACGTAGGAAGCCTATCACGAATACGGCACGTCTTTAAGTCTCTTTCATGAAGCAGGGGAAACACACATGCACACATCATCCGTCTAATCCATCCGTCCCGTTTGTCTGAACAACAGTGCAGGCGCCGCTTCACATGATGTCAACAAAGAACTCGCCCTGGCTGCCCACCGTGTGGCAGGACTGGCGCGAGCCGGAGAGTTCGGGGGGCATGGACACCAGCGTGCGGCCCGAGGGGGAGCCTGGCGCCGCCGCGGCTGCTGCCGCTGCCATGAAGGGGGGGTGGGCCAGGCGTACGGAGCCGGAGCTGTGGCCGTGGGAACGGGGGTTGCGCAGGCTGTGGGAGCTGCGCATGCTGCACTCGCTGGGGGCCGAGCGCTCGCTGGGAGCCCTCTCTCTCCTGACGTCCGATTCGCTGCCGTGGGACCCACTGCTACGGCTCCCTGACAAAACACAGACAGACAGAAGATCGTAACTGGGGTCTTATCTCAGTGAAAAATTAAGCATCAACCAAACATTTCAGTCTGTGTGTGTGTGTGTGTGTCTGTGTGTTTATTTGTATTTGTGAGTGATCTAGTACTCTATTTTCACAGCTATGTGTGTGAGTGTGTGTGTATGTGTGTGTATATATGTATCTAGTCACCACCACCAGTCATATAATCCCCTCACCCTCACTATGCTGGCTGCCGGCGCTACCGCCCCCTGCTTCACTGAAGCCATGGGGCAGCTCGGGAGCGTGGGGAACTGGGTACTGGTACGGGAAGGACACCGGCCACGCCGGCTCGCCGCCGGAGTGCAGGAGGGGAGCCAGAGTGTCCTGATCCGATGCCCCACTCGACCCATCGTGGTCTTGCAGGGACATGTGAGCCATGTCTGACAGGACGGGTAGAAAATCAGTATTAGGTCACACACACAAGCTAGTAGCATAAGTACAGTTAGCAGACAATCAGTTGGTTCTTGATTGAGTCCAGGAAAAAACACTAACAATATTATGACAGCCTTATTGTGCTCAGTCACTGTTATGCTCATGAGATAGAGAACAACTACCGTTTTCTGATTGGCTGTTAATGGTGGCTTTTAATTCTGAATAACAGGACAACTTTAAATTAGAACTGCCAAAAAAAGCGTAATCACTTTTCCATATCAATGCTTATTGAACGGTAACTATGACAACAACGGTTGAGCTAGGAAAGAGGCTACGGCTACGCAACAATGGAATCAACTGTAAACAAGTTAACTGTCCAATGTTATCACCGTCAGGACCAAAGAAGGTTGAACTGAACATGTCGGCCAATTTTTTAACTGAACTGCTTGTTTCCTTTGCCTGCTATAAAGGCATGACTATTGCCTATAGTGGAAACTGGCCGCTGTGGTGTCCCGATATACGGAATTAATTGACGAGGTGGAGGAACAGGAATCCCTGATGCACAAGCTCTATATCTAAGATTTATATTCTATAAACTGTGCAGTGCCTGAGGAGCTAGCCCCTGGCGAGGCATTTTAGTTCAAAAAGGAGCCACTGTATTAAGAAAGTCTTCAGTATTGGAATCAACAGGGGAGGTCACTCAATTAGAACACATAAATCAGAAGGTACCATGGAGGATAGAAGAGAGCCACATCATAAAAAGGACTTACTGCCACAGAGATCACCAAATATGTAGTAGCACTGCTCAGAGAAGGTGATCTTGTTGACAGTGTGGCGGATGAATCCCGCCTTCAAAAGGTTGCTGGCATACTTGCGGGCCTCACGGCGATCAGTAAAGCCCTCGACGTGATGGAAGAGCCAGTCCACTACATCTGACCCTGGAAACAGGATCTGACTTTAGTGCTAGAGTTGAAATGTTACTAAAAAGAGCCATACACCACTATTACCTAGACAGAGGGAGGCTAACTGTACCAACACAGGAGACAGGTAGATGACAACCATTAAGATGATAACAATCACTATCTGTACATAAACAATATTCACTAGTCTGTGCAGCAGTTCTATTGACTATTGATATTCAGACAGACAGAATGAAGACCGTCTATACTGCACCTATGAAGGCATTAGCAATGGTTATCTTCAGCCACAACCGATCACGAACTTCCAATCCAGAATCGGGACATGCCATTGCTTTAGCAACAGTTGCCATGTCACTGTGAACTGAGAGGTGGTAATCATCAAAGCCTGCAAAAGAAACAGATGAGGCAACAGTAGCCCAGTAAATCTTCTTCATCATCATCATCATCATCATCATATATTCACACCAGTGGGGTGTCCTACGAAGCAAGTTAGACAAATCTAGTGTGTGTATGTGTATGTGTGTGTGTGTGTGTGTGTGTGTGTGTGTGTGTGTGTGTGTGTGTGTGTGTGTGTGCGTGCGTGAGAGTGCATGCAGGTGGTCCTTACGCTCGGTCTCGGGGATGGAGCTGGTGATGGAGGAGCTGGTGGAGGTGACCGTGCTCATGGAGGGGCTCATGCCATAGGCGGGGTACACCCCAGTCATGGCTGCCGTGTGGGACACCCACGCCGCCGGGTCAATGGGCCTGATGGGCTCGCCTACAGAGGGCAGGACACAGCAGGGGTCACACAGGGCCAAGCGGCAATAATACTGATGCACAATACAAAGGGCAAGGCTGTCCGAGAGAACGGGGTCGGGGTCGGGGTGGTTGCAGAGCAAAAATACTCACTTCTGGGTAACGCAAAGCAGCTGTTTGGGTTTGGGTCCCAGCACTTGGCCACAGTCAGAGAAACGGGTCTAGGCAGATCGAGAATTCAAAATTGATTTCAAGGTTTTCATCTCTAAATCCATATGTTCATGGAATATTGTTAAGAAAAAATCTACAGTGTCATATGCCAAAGGCTTGTCATTCACCCCGGCTTGTGAACGATGTCCCTCAGAACACGCACTGCATCGTCGTTGCACATGTTCTCAAAGTTGATGTCGTTCACCTGCAAGAGGAGAGCGAATCCAACAGTCCATTCAATGCAAAATCATGTGAATCTACACAAAGCCCCATCAGGCATCTGCCACAGTATTCCACAGTTCTCTCTGGCTAATGTAAGCGTGTTACGTGTGCAGTGTTTACACACCTGAAGAAGCATATCGCCCGGTTCAATGCGTCCGTCAGCTGCCACTGCCCCACCTTTCATGATGGAGCCGATGTAGATGCCTCCATCTCCCCTCTCGTTGCTCTGACCCACAATACTGATACCCAGGAAGTTATACTTCTCTGTAGGGCGGAGGAGTGAAATAGGACAAGATAACACAGATGGTAAATGGAAAGACTGAAGAGAACTGGGAAAACAGTGATAAACAAGATGTGATAATTCAGGTTTTGTAAGTAGTTGGGGTTGTTATAGCTATGTTAGATCAGCAATGAACCAACCCAACTGGTTTGACTAATTGGGTTGTATCTCCTGGTTCTCAGAAGGCTGGTATTAAATACTGGGTACTGGGTGGATGTCGTAAACAGTGATTCAGATGTAGGACATGTAGGCAACCAAGAGGAGGGCCATGACACTCACCCATGTTTAGTGTAACAGTGATTATGTTGAGGGACATGGTGGAGTCCGTAATGCTGCTGAAGGATGAGGACTAAACGGAGAGGAGAGGCCGACAGGGATGTTATGCAACTATCATTGCACCACGCCGCTCAAACATGGCTCCATTTCAATTGCAAAAAATGTGAAACAAAACAAACAACAACAAAAAAGTAAACATGCTCACCCGTTCCATGTTTTGTTTAGGTCTCCGTCGCCGACGGCGAGGGCGTCTGACCAGACGTGATGAGCCGCTCTGCTCCGTAACACTGCTGAACCTGACAAGACACACAGCACTGAACATCACTCTCTCCAAGCCAGGGTAGGGCGTTGGTGAAAGTGGTGAAAGTGACAATATTCAAATGTATACATGGCTATCTGAACCAAGGGGGTTTATACGGTTTCCTGAATATAGCTGTTTGTGTTTGGAAAAGATCTGGAGTTGGACTGGGTCTACGGTCCTGACTCCTGTCATCACTCAGAACAGTCCTCTGGGCTGACGACTGGCGGTGGACCACTGCCAGCACATTAGCTCTGATGGAGCATGTGAGCCGAGCTTTCATTAGCACTGGGCCAAGTGGACGCCGTCCAGTGTCATCTGAGGAAGCGCGTTCCATGGATCAAATGAATGCACGTTCCGTGCACCAAGTTCCATGAATCAAGTTATTTTCATGAATGTATGGCTGACTGTGGTGATGCCTTTAATATAATTTGGGGTTTTGCCTTCATTCGGATGTAAAAGTGGAGAATGATAGGAGGCAAGTGGGAGACAGATGGACTGGGATTGGGATTGGATGACCGTGGGTCGGATTCAAACCCAGGTCCCCATGGGCACTTGGACCGGAATGTAGTGCGCTTACGCCACAGCTTCCCCATGGTGGAGTCTCTTACCGGCTGGTGGATCCATCGTCTTCCGAGTCGAAGCAGCTACTGGACTCTAGTTCGCTGCTCATGAGGGACGAGCGGCTGTCGTACCCGCCCAGGTCCAGGCCTCGGCCGCCCCGTGTGTAACCATTCATCCTCCCTCCTGGACCAAGAAAAACATCCCAGGATCAGAGCAGGCACATGGAAATTCACCATCACCAAGGCCAATGATGCAGTTGCTGTTCCTTCACCCAAACTCATGAAGAGTCACAGGGCAGAGATAAGTCATTTGTTCTGCTCATTTTAAGTGCCTTTTTTGATCGTTTAAAAAGAGCTTCTCATACAAACAACCATATACCCTTCCACAAAACTACTGTACAAAGATGAGACCCTGTGTATGACTATTTTAAATTACTATTCACAGTGCGATTTCCCCCAGGTACTTCACCTTAAATCATTGTGGTCACCAAAAGTCCTCGGGAGGGCTTTAGTACACAAGTGAAAAGAGAGAGACAAACAGTGAAAGAATAGTGCCAAAGAGAGCAGACCTGGATGGAAGTCACACAAGGCAGGAAATGAAAGAACAGACAGTGGAGGAGTGGCAAAGGACAGAATGATGGGAAACATGAAAGACAGCCAGAGCGAGACGAGTGGCCAACCTGTGTGGTCCTGGGTATGTTTCCGGCGTGACCGTTCCTTGTCCCTGTCCCGGCGATGAGACACCACGGAGTCGGTCTCGGTGTTGTCGTCCATGCCGTCACGACTGCCAGCCGACTTTGCACTGAGCCACACATAGAACAGGACATGGAGGAGGGAGGTTATGCTGATGATGATTTGTGATGCCATTAATGGCTATTACTCTTGACATGTTGGATTAAAAAAAAAACACGCTATACATTACAAGGTCTTATAACTTGACCTCATAAAGAATTTATTTGGCATATTTGCTGCAGAGCAATGGTTTGGATCTAAATCAACTCGACACATAGTTAAGCACATAATGAATTAATTAATGTGAGACAGGGCAAACAAGACAGAGAAACACAAAAAGAAAGCGAGAGAGGGATAGAGGCACAGAAAAAAAATGAAAACATAGCACAGACAGAGAGAGAAAAGGAAGTGAGTGTGGTGGTGGTACTAACTGAAAGGAGGGTGGTCGGGAGTCTCCGATGCCTTGGCACCTTTCAAGGGATGGGGGGCGATCTGACTGGCTCTCAGCCACAGAGCCACCATCTGAATGAGAGCCATCAGCAGACACCAGCTACAGAGAGAGAGAGAGAGAGAGAGAGAGAGAGAGAGAGAGAGAGAGAGAGAGAGAAAGAGAGAGGAGAGAGAGAAAGAAAGAAAGAAAGAAAGACAAAGAGAGAGAGTGAGAACACCACAACCAGCTTGCTATCATTACACTCACAGATCAGATTTTAAAGTTAACTAAAACTTGGATCAGAAAAAGGATGTGGTCATATCTATGTACACATAATGCCACATGTGACATTTCCAAAAGATTCTCTGTCCACATTCATCCTGTGACTGTTTCTTTTGGTTTGATTGAACCAGGTCCTGTGATTCAAGTTAGATTCATTAAGTCAGTCTTGTCCTTGGGAGGAATTGGCCTTTGCAGCAGACGGAGTTGAAATGAAGTGTTGTTGGTCTATTCCAGTGGATCTGAAGTATGTATAAATAAGATGCACTGAGATTTTATTAATGGCAACATATGCAACAAGCGCCATGCTTCTCGCGTATGTCTGTCACACTGTGAGAGCACGTGGATCCACCAGATGGGCGCAAATGACATCCCCTCACAGGCTACTGAGCATGTGGCAGGCGTAGGCTACATAAAGGGAGGTTGAGGTGCACTCTGGGTCAGGCGCCACTGATTTGGGAAAGATGTCCGTCTTCGAGCTTACCCAAGCAATGACACGTCCATTGTAGCAAGGAAGCCTTGCATTGTCGTCCGAAATCTCTTCCTTCACCACCCTGAAACAGCGCACAAGAGGAAGGGGAGACATTAGCCCACCAGCATTACTACATGAGATCTACGCTACGCAAGTCTGTGTAAGTGTTCGACGAAAATGTCAAATTAGCACAGTGCATGAGATCAAAGCACATCAATCACCTACAGCTTGGCTGGGAGTTCTGATGAATAAATTAGATGGAATCAAATAAATACAAAATGTCATTAGGATGCAGGGTGGGGGGGAGGGGACTCTAATCTGCTGAGCATACATCAAATAGGCACAGACACACATGTATGCATACAAACTCAAATACAAAAGCGAGATGAGCATGACAAGAAAATAAAACAGCAGAAAAACTGGGTCATCGATTGGGAGTAAGACCAAGAAAGAAAGAGATTCTTTCTGAGCATAACATGGGGATAGAGACAGACATGAGAGAGAGAGAGCAACTGGGAGTATTTTACGCAATTCATGATCCCACAAAACAGACACAGTAAACACACACACCCACACACACACACCATATCCATCATCATCAAACAGCCAACAGCTGTGTGAGAAGACTACAATCTGACATTTCTAACTGTCAATTCCAGCCCCTGGCTCACTCGCCTGCACTTAGCCTAATGTACAAATCATGAGCTAGGGGTGGCTGGTGTCCCTGTTGTGGGGAAAGTGGCTGGATGAGTCTTGGAGTTTTTAATTTGCACGTGGGGAGAGGAACCCTTCCTTGGGTGGAGTCTGACCTGGAACACATTTCACAGCTGAGGCCGCAGCAGTAAAGCTGCCAGCCCTCAGTGTGATCAGGACATTCCTGAGTGACTGACTGCAGTTGTTTCAAGGCAGCATTCCTGTCCAGCTTTAATGTACAGACACAAGCAGAAGGCCATTGGCAAGACAGGAGATAAATAGGTTGTGGGAAACAAGCCCAATAGGGTATGAGAGCCAGAGCATGTGAGTAAAAAGAGATATAAAGACACTTGAAACAATTGTTACTGTAATGGAAAACTGTGCTTTTCTCATCACTCAGAGATATTGTCCCTCAGGGAAGTTTCTCAGGATGGTGCAGTTATTAGAAAACGACCACATTGTTGTACAGTTAAGTGTAGTTTAGTTTTTGCAAGTAACCCAGGACTCCAGATGAAATATGTTAATAGAGGGTTTCAAACCTGATTTCCAGTGTGAACACATTAGCCTAATCCTCCATGAAGCTACGTTTCACTGTCAGCTGACCAAACATTCTATAGAATTAATAACCTAGATAATAAAAATGACAAGGGAGTGGGGGGTTCCAAATCTTTGATTTGACTACATGCTAGAGCCTAAATAGCCCAGGCTATACTATATGGGACAAAGACAGGTCCTCCCGAGTCAGCCTACTAGCGCACATGTGAATGGACCTAGAGATTGAAGGGATGGATTTGTGTACAGCCTTCGTACATTCAAAAAAGAGCATCTCTGGCTGTTCGGAATTACAATAAATAGCTATTTTACCTTGTAAAAAAACACATTACATGGTCAAAGACTAGGCTATGTAACACAAGCTGTAATCCAATTCACACTAACTTAGTGGTCTCAAAATCACTAACACAACTAGCTTAAGTGAAAAAGGCCTCTTGTGTTCATTTGCGAAAGAGGCTAGCTTACTACGGGGAGCTGTGGACGCGGCCACATTTTGAAGACTGTTAGCTACGTCTATTATTCTCTCACGGACTCCCCCATTCACTATACGTCGTAATCGAGATACAAAAATCCGTATTTGGAAACTAATCAGGTTGAACATGCGTACCGTTGGTGGAATCTGGCTAAATATGTCACTTCTCAATCAAATAAAACGTCTTGGGCATGTGTATCAAGGACAAAATGCAAGCGACTAAAACTGGTTAGGGAGACCTTGCTGACTCTTGTTGTAGTTGCCAAGTATGGAGGGAGACGCGAACAAAAAAATGTTAACAGTTTAACTGCTGTAAAAATGCAAGGTTGGACCATAATACAAAACAGAAGACAGGTTTACTAAGCAAACACACTCACCCGAAGTCATCATCCATTGATTTAAAGAAAAACTTAAAGTTCGGTTTCTTGAGAGCATTTTTTAGGTCCAAGAGAGTGACCCTATCGGCTGGGATGGGCAATTTGACCAGGTAAGGAGTTTCCTGGTCGTCGAGATGATATATTATTTTGGTCTCCCCCATTGCAGACCACCGGGGAAAGGTAGTCTTTGATCATCCAGCTTTAGTGGTTCTTGGATTTGTCTCCGGAACCGGCTTGTGCTGTGGTAGTTGCCTTTATTACAGTGTTTTTCTTTCTTTACTTTCGCAGACAGCGAGGCTTCCTCTGGACCTCTATGGAGCTCACACCGCCAAATGGACCATTCCTCCGTTCCCGTTTTCGTCTCTTTTGATCGCGAATAAGCAACTCCAACTTCGACGACAACACTCTTTTCTTAGATAAAGACTTCTGTAACAAATATGAACCGAAATCTGTTCAGTATCCAATGTCGCGGTTCCACTACTCGCACGGCTTTGTGGTGGTGTGAACAGTATTCCATAAAACTCCCTCTACTGGAGAGAAATTGTAAGCAAGGAACGTCGAGGAAGAAAAGTTACATTGTATCCATTCCATAGTGGAACACAGCGACCTCTGATGTTACATGACACTAAACGCCAGACAAATATTTTGCTACACCATATCAAATGTTACATGTAACACCTTCTGTTTATCATATGCTTGCCATTATTACGATCTATTCTAGGCAATCTGGGAATAATGATAGAGCCATATAATTTCAATTAAAAAAAAAGTTAAAATAAAAATCTTCAATATTTTATTCAATATTTAAACCCATCACTATGTCCACTTCAAAGTGTAGGTTGGAACCCAATCATTGTGTCAGGGAGAAAACCAGAGAAGTCCGTATGGAATTTAGTAGATACATGCATTGATAGGGGAGATTCATATGCACTCATCCAGTAAACATATATTGGAAAGATGTTATATATCTTACAAAGGAACCACTCAAGAATTAGATAAGGAAAACTTTATTTTGTACAAATGCAGTACATACACCCCCTCTCACACATACATACAACAAAAATAACTTCATATATATTAACACCCAAATAAACAGAAACATCAGCCCCATTCACTGTACCAAAGGACAGGCAACACAGGCCATGAAATTGCCTTTGCACACCTCTGTTGTAAGCCTCTAGACCTTCAAACACACAATGTTCATGAGACTTCTTCCAAATGGTGCATTTTGGTTCCTCTGTTACATCCATTTCATCCACACCTCAATACACATATCCCTTCACCAATGCTCCTGACAGCTTCCCCATGTGGACAAAATGGAGGTGTCGAATGGAAGATTGGAAGCATCCACCACCACTGACCGAACTCCGGTTTAGGTCTTGCTATGATCTTGATGGATTGCTGTTGAAATGGGTTCAATTAGCTAGACCTAATTAACATTAAATGACAAAAATAGACATCCAGTATAACAATCAGCTAAGGCCATCACTAGCCAATTACAGGTACTGGCAAAAATAAACAGAATAACAAATAAACAGCGAACATCTAAAACACAGACAATACAATGTTCTTGAAGAAAATGTCCAAAGTGCAAAATGCATGCATCTCTAGGTTGAAATCCCGTCAAGAATTAATGTATGCCTCAGTAGACACCACGCATCATCACTGAGAAATGAACGGGCAACACAAAGGCAAAGACCTCGTCCCACTGTTTTGACAATACAACAGAAACAAGGTTGCTGAAAGCCAACCTCATGTCATGACCTCACCTGGGTCTTGTAGAGGTCATTTAGGTGTACACGGCTGACTGATGTTGACACCAAACTTTACTGGAGTTGAGTGAACTTGCATTGGTTTTCTGCAAAAGACATTTACAAATCTAATTAAATTTGACAGCAGTAATATATTTGTAGAATTATTTCTCAGTGCCCAATGCCCATCATAACTTATGCCTTTGTTGACACCGCATTCACTCAATATACAATGATTTTTTTAGCTTATGTAGCTCTTACGTAGCTAAAAAACAAACAAAATATTTGTGTGATTCACGACCTCCATTACATGTGTTGACCACATGCTTAGGCCTACCATGTTTATCAGATGCTGTGCTGTAATCAAACAGCTCAGTAGTGCACCATGGCACAGACATGCTGTGGCATCACCCCATTACCAAGTCTCACTTGATACAACGCTCAACAAGTAACCTGCATAGAGACAAACCAAAATCAATCAATATGAATTTATTATTCACTGCTCAAACTTATGAAAACATTAAACACTAGGAGAATGTGCCTGAAGAGAAAGTGAAAAGTGCAAAGTTCACTTTTCAACTATATTCTCATTTAGAGTTGATGTATGCCTTAGTTGACACCACATTCACCAGTGACAAAGTGAACAGGCAACACATGAAGGCAAACCTTGCACTAGTCTTCAATCCATGGTGACGATCATAGGATGAAGTTTGGGTAACAAAAAACTAAAATGAGACAAACAGCATGGCTCCAATCACTGCAAAACCTACCTTTCGGGTCGGGATCCTCCCTAGAAACCAAGTCATACAGGGTCATCGTAGGCAACCATTTCGCCACCCCGATCTTGCACCGTCTGTAGGAAAACGTAACGTGACATGAAGCATATTCGCCATGGATCTGGACAATGTTGCAGATGGAATCACTTAAATTAAGATTCACGACAACAATACTCTGGAGTTCAGACTGATTTCCTCGGTTAGTTCAATTTTCGATAGCAAAGTCGTTTTGTTTAAAGTCGATAACACAATTTGTTCCTGGTCACTAACGTCAACATGTGGTTGCAAGCGAATGCTGGTCCACCATAAACGCCGAACCAAAGCTTTGCGCCGAACGCCTGTTTTGGACGCATCTCATGAAATTGCGCACTAAATAACAGTAACTCAAAGACTGATTTACTTTATCATTTCAAAACGTTAACAGAACGTTAATGTTACCAGACGACGAAATGCTCCATACATTAATTTCTTACAAAGTAGCCTACTGCCATAGCGAAAACGGACATTATTATTTTTTTAATGTTAATTTCGTAACGTAAAATATACATTACCATTCTAGTTCTGCAGTTTAGCTGACTCTTGCTTGGCTGTCCCCACGTGCGAAGTGCGTATGCGTGCAATGAACCTTAAAGAACAATCGACGCAGAGCATGCTGGGAAGACCATCATCATCAAAACCGCTCCATAGATTTTGGTTTCTATTTATAGTGGTATTGTTTACCTGTAGGCTAAATGAATATGTGGTGGTGTATAGGGTCTGTTAAAATGTAACAATGTTCACTCTAAACTTCCTCATAAACTTTATAGATTTCATGAACAAGTAGGCTACTATACATTCAAACTTGTCATAAGCTATGACCCCCATCATGATGAACTGCTTTAACCAACTGGTCAAGAAACATATTGGCTGAATCTCAATCTCAACCTTGAGTTAAGGTTCACATGTTCACAAGGAAAGGGTTCAGAAAGGGTGTGAGCGAGCTCTCAAGCACTTCACAATTTTACAGTGAGACAGCCCTAAAGCCTCCACGAAGTTTGCGGGAACACACATCAGAACATGTAAGTGCATATGGGATTGGGGCATTCTCTCCTCCCTCTCCACCTCACTAGACCTCCTGCAATTTCTTTACTGCCATCTCCTTCACTCTGCACTCAGCTTGATCACACTTGGAAAATAAGGACTGCTGTTCATCGATTTCAGTTCAGCTTCATTTTACACAATCGTCCCCCAGCAGCTGCATGGGGAGAAATCTTTGCAACTTCCAGACTACCTGACAGAGACCTCAGTCAGTGTGCATTGACAGCAGAACCTCAGGCACCAACATACTGAACACTGGCACCCCCCAAGGCTGTGTGCTCAGCCCACTGCTGTTCCCCCACAACTGCACTGCCAAGCGGGAATCCAACCTCATCAAGAAGTTTGGAAAAACTCCCTAGAATTGGAGATACATATAAGAAGAAACCTCGGACAGATCCACGACACAAGGGCCCAACCCATCTGCCTAGGTCCAGTTATACAGTAAGGTCATTTTTAGTGTCAGAAAGTTCAAATAGTCCAGTGTAGCAAATAAATTGTCCATTGCGATTAGGAATTGTCTTAAGGAAAGTAACTGATCGCTAGGATGTGTGGGCCAGGAATCTGGGCAAGGAGACAACAGGCGATGATAGGGCAGTCACAGGGATGGGACTTCAGGTGTGATGAGGGCCAGCCTAGCCCACCCCGTCCCCTAGTGTCAAACCTTGGTACTGTTGTATTCGCTACTGTTGTGTATGCCCGTTATTGTACCATAATGGTGACTTATTGGCCAGTCAGTCCGGGTGCGCCTTTTGGATGAGTTAGTTTGTGATTGGACCCAGAAGATGTGGACAGGAAGCAAGAGAGATAGATGTGCAGGTTTCCAGCCTGAACTGCAGGGCGAAATCCAAATCGCCGGTAGATGAGGCAGGGTTTACCCAGCCTACCTTCCCCCCCCATTTTTTTTAATTGTGTTTATTTCATTCTAAAATATCCACCAATACAGATATTCTCATTTTAATGAAAATTATAATATTAACTTGCTCTGGCTATCACCACTAAGCTCAATCTTTTAAGATGGAACATAGTCTCAGGAGTCAGCGCTTTATGCCTACTGCACTAGAGGGCTGATCAATGGGCATACCGGTAGTTCAAATTACACTGTACGCTTGGAACCAATCAGGGGATCAGGCAGGGGAGATTGATGTGCAGGTTTCCAGGCATAATCCAAATTCTTTAGTTTTAATGAAATGTTGACATTATGGCACACTAAATTCTGACTCTAACCAAGCTCCTAGTCTTTAAGTATTGTTCAGAGTGTAAGCTTGACTGCTCCTATAGCCAACAATCCTCACCCTACCCTTTGGGAATTTGCCTATTGAATATGATACTTGGGTGATGTTAAATAATTAAAATCATGAAAATCCACTCTTTTTGGTCTTGCCTCCTCAAAGACTTGGTGTCAGCTGCATTTAAAAACCAACGGTCTGGGTCTCAACTTGGTCTTAGTATATATTTCAATATGCCTTTATTTATTCTTCTTTTCTCACAAAGTTAAAAATAATCTGGTAAGTGAGTAAAAAAACAGTAACATTGTGAAAACAGCAAGGAAGTCATCTCATCTTTCAACATTTAGTTCCACTGGTGCTACAGATCTACAAATCGGTGGTAATGACGGGAGCGACTCCGTGAATAAGCAAAGTGGGCCCTACATCCCGACTCAACAGGTCCAGCTGGTGAAGGTAGGGGGCGTAGCGCCGCGTGTCTGCAGGGGGGCGGGGCAGATACAGGAAGCGAACGGCAGGGGGCGGATCGCCATTCTCACGAATCAACTGATTGATGGCGCGCAGATACTCATCTGACAGCAGTGTGGTGTTGCTGGGAAAGCTGTTGTGCACACCCTCCGGGGCTCCCTCAGTCTGGGCACTGGGATGGACCTGGGTGTCTTTCGCCCGCCTCTGTCCGTGCAGCGCCACCACGTGGTCCCAGGGCACAGTGTAGACGTCGGCCGTCATGCGCAGGTCCTTCAGCATCTGCTGGAGCATTTCCTCTGCCCCTTGCACGCAGCTGCCCACCTCCACACACAGGAAGAGGCGGAGCCTGGCGTGGCGCCACGCGTGCGACATGTGCAACACGCAAGCGAGCTGGAGCAGGAAGAGGGAGCAAGTGTCCACGTAGCCACAGTTGTCGGGGCGCAGCAGGTTCAGTGGCCACACATCAATATAGAGGCCAGACTGGCCTGGCTTGGCTCTGGCTAAAACCTCCGACTGGTTAAAAGAGCAGAAATATCGCGCTAGGGCCACACTCTTCTGCATCTTCACAGCGTCTGCGATGACATAGACGTACTCCTCAATGGACAGGTGTTTGGCAGAGGCAGCCTCGCCGCTCATTCGATCGCTACATACGGACGGGAAATGAAATATTCTCTTTTGTTCTTTAGCAGAGTGGGCACTAGCAGAAAGGACACAGTCCTGCAGGTTGTCCTTGGGAGGGCAGTCGTCATAGAAACCCAGTACAAGGATGTTGGGCCTCATTCCTCCTGCAGGGAAGGAAAAGAGTCAAAGTTGCCTGCAAATGTAAATATAACACATCTGACATTGATCTGAGCATAAACACAAATGCCTCGAAAAGCTTGTGTGTCAGCATTTTAACTGCACCAAGCAGCACCCAGTGTAGACACTGCAAAACAAAGGTCATGAATGAACATACCTAGACCAGAAATGAATAACAGGTGCTGGATTCCATGTCGAACTGAGTCAGCCAGAGTGAGACTGATAAAGGCCTTAATGTTAAGATAGTCGACCAGAGAGAACCAGGAGTCGTAGCATGACTGCAGTGGATCAGCAGGCAGCATCTCTTTAAGAGGAAAGACAGTCATCAGGATATTCATTCATCTAACTGCATAGTGCATACATTTTCCTCTTATGTCTTCATCGTATTGCACCTTATCCTTACAAGTGGTCTCAAATCATCACGTTAAATTGACTTGAATGCATTTTATGCAGTGCCTCTTGAAGTTCAGGACAATGTGCAATTATGAAAGAGTAAGCAGATACTAAGCTACATACTTAATACATGTATGCTAATTCTAAAGCTAAGCTAGATAGCTCTAGGTAACACTGAGCATAGGTATTTTTGAAATGGTTCAATTATTATTTCTCCACATTCAGTTGCCAATATGGGTCATTTATTTGAAACAAAATAACTAAATATCCTATGCATAGCACCTTTAACCGTGTGAGACAGGAACCAAATGGATCTGGCCATGTCAACGACAATAATCTGACATAATTCAAAATGTTTGGCCACACTGGAAAACTTCACGACACCATGAAGGTCCTGCTGCCTAGAGAGCTGCACATTTTGCTTACATCCTCTGGCTCCATTCTGGCTGTGACAATGTGACATGAATGACAAACTGCCAGCTTTTGTTTCTGATTTAGAGAACTGAATGAGATTTCAATGTAAATGAGACAGAATATGATTTGCCATAGACTATTCTGTTAATGGAATCTTAGTTTAAAAAAAAGTAAAAGAAAAAACAGCCAATGAGCTCCAGAACAGTCATTTGCTGGGCCACTTCCTCCTGCCAGAAAATGGCAATGTACCAAGATGATCTAAGCATAAATTATTCAAGCAATATGACAGCAGTGGGAATGGGGTTGGTAAAGGATCACCCGGACAGCTGTGATTTGATCATAAGCCAGAGGCCGAGGATTGAAGATAGTTTATGATCGAGCAGAATCTTTGCCATTATATTAAGTTGTCATATTAATCATTTATGGGGCTTTAAATATAGAGAATCGTCTAGGTATGCCATTTGGCTGAACCTCATCTTTGAGTGCTTATCCAGAGGTTTTGTTTTCAGTTGTTGCATCACAAATACTGCCAGCAGCCACTGAAGACGAAGTGTATCTGATAAACGATTCAAATTTTGAACCCCAATTTTCTCTGAGATGTTATCTATTCTCTTTCTACCCCACATCCGTCTTTCCACCCTCTCACCATTCATAGTGTGGTTCTAAAGTCATACATGCATCATTTTAGAATCAGTAGTAGGAAACTTAGGCCGTTGCTGGGTATTTTTTAAAAACTGAGATTTTTTTTAATGGATATTGAACTTGGTCACTGAAAATTGATTGACCAATATCGCCATCTGTTCGGTGTGTTCTTGGCAGCCTTCGACAGATGCTTTTGCGTATCTGTGTGGATGGAATTATTTTGCAATAAGAAGGATGAAAACATCTCAGTTTTTAAAAATACCCAGCTATGTGTGGACATGGCCTAAATGTGGATCACAGTCTTTCTCATCTTGAAATAATTGTTGATAGAAGTGGCAGCTGTTCAGTGTAATGTAATGCAATGGACATTTCTATACAAATACAACGTCATACCCAGCTCTCCTAACTGAACATGGCCGAGTACGTAGAGTCCACTCTTCTTCACATCGTTGATGAAGGTGATGAGGCCAGTGCTGCTCCGTGGATTGGCCACCATTAGCAGCACCTGTGGTCTCCAGAACTTCACATGGTCCTTTCTCACGTCCAGCATCAGCAGGTATTTGCGCACCTGGTTTGAGAGTGTGAGCAACATGTTTGCAGGTCAAGTCCAATTCCCATCTCCAATAACTAAATACGCCAACTAGTACAAACTTGTTGAGTAAATGTTGAGTTTGTTTGCCTTTCTGGGAAAAAAAAACATAGTAGGATTTCAGAGTGTGGACTTTTGCCCCACCTGCGTCACTAATCCCATAGAGAGGGATATTTGCACTTTCCAGAGAGGAGAGGTCTTTCATAACCATATAGCTTTAATGAACTCAAAGATCTACACTACGTTTGTAGCTTTTACATCTTTTAGAGAAATGTACGAGACAGAAGGAACCTTCTTTTCCATAACACATGTTAAACAACATGAATGTATAGACAACACTAATGACAACCTCTTTGCTTGATATGCTAGTGACAGTAGAACTGGAATGAGGTTACTCCAGAAAAAAAGGGAAACTAGAACATATAACAATCAAATATCTTGTTTCTAGACTGCATATTCAAGTCTGTATTTCTGTGGTATAAGCATACCTGATGAAAGATGAGGGCCTGAGAAACATATCCCCAACTACTTGTGGGACACAGGTAGTGGATAAGTAGCAGCAACACCAGCATGAAAGCAATACTGACCGAGGCGTAAATGGCATTGATCAGGAACATCATCACCAGACAACCCATGATGCCAAGCGCACAGGTATGCCAGGTGAAGTACCGAAAGGTAGGTCTATAATAATAATAATAATAATAGTAATAATTGTTATAATAAAAGCTTTGTTTGCATAGCACCATTCATACACAAAATTATTTAACACAATTAGTGAAAAAAAACTATGTTATCAGCCTGAGCCGTGCGCATCAGCACAGTTCACAAAACTGCAAATATACGTGAATATTATTTTCTACACATTTCTCAAATTAGGCTATAGCAATCGATCCATATTTGTGGAATAACTGGAAAAGTACCGAAAGTTTGGAGCAGAGGCCCATTCCAGGGCTAGACAAGCCAGATCAACAGCAGCATACACCAGCAAAAAAAATATGGTGACAATGCTAGCAATGGTGTTTAATTTCCCGATCAGCAGTACCACCTGTGGACACACACACACACACACACACACACACACACACACACACAAACTTGTTCAATCAGTGTCTAAAAGCAGTGTAACCTGGTTCCATTGCTTCTTGTATCCACCTCACCTGGACAAGTGACCAGGAGATAAGGACAGACACCCATGGGTTTCCGCCTTCAGATGTCCGACTTGCTGGAGCTAGTACTCCACCTGTAAAACAACATGGAAACATTTGGCCTTTATTCAAGTATATAGCTTCATTTTCAACTTGAACTGCGAGAATACAATGTGCTGCTCACCAAATAGATTGTCTCTTGATAAAGCAAAGAGAATCCGTGAAGCCCCAATAAGATTACTCATGGCTGCTGACAGGGTGGATAAGTATATGCCCACCATCACAAGAGGACACCAGATATTAATATCACGGAGAAAACTGTAGTTTCGTTGGAGTAGTAGACTGAGGATTGGGAAGCAATGAAAGTTGAAAAATAATTTAAACATATATTTTAATTAACAAAAGATACATCTCTGCTCAGAGACGCAGCAAAGTAACCATGTCCTGTTCCTCTGCCAGACACAACAACAACAACAACAAAAAGACAAAACGAAAAACGAAATTATCCATTTCTAAATAAAGTGTAAGTGTGCATTGAATTACCGGTCACAAGAGCATGACACCAACAAAGCTAGAAGGTTGTATGTGATGAATGTGAAGACGACTGCAGTCAGAGTTCCACGAGGAATGGAATAACTGGGGTTCTTTAAGTCACCTTGGAAGCACCGTGGCAACCGTTTGAAAGAGAGATACAAGATGTGTCAGTCAGAGAGACAACCCTGGCATTATGTTGAAATACCCTTTCTCTAAAGCACTCTGACATGGCAATGCACTCAGACAGCCCCTGGAGATAGTGTTGAAAGCTCACCTGACATATTGGAGCCAGCCATAATGCCAGTGCAGCCATTGAACATGACAGCAAAGACTGTGGTGAAACTCATCATGGAACCTGTGGTGTAGTCCACCGTGTAACTCCCTTTGACAAAGTTTAAATGACTATCAGCATCCATGGTCAGACAAAGAGTCATGACAACTTAATTTCCTGAGTTCACTACTTGCTTAACATGGCCATGTCAGTCAAATCTGTCAGTATCAGATATAGCATCGTTTCCCAACTGTGGGGTCGCCTGAAATTCAAATGGGGTCAGCTGAGATACAGGGTCTTACACAGGTACATTACATAAAAATATGTATTAAATAAAACATATTAAAAACATATGATATCCAAGTTAAGGAACTGATCCTTCTTTACAATCTAACAAGGTAAAAATAAAGTTAGACAGCCTGCAAGACATGTTTGATTAACAGAATTATGCTGCTTGATCAATATTCAAAACAAAGAAGCAAAGCAAAGGGTACATTTGGGTTAAATCAAAGTACCACTTTTGTCTGGATGTTACAGTAGTAGAGCTTAGATTCTCAACCCGAGTCTGCGTAAGGTGGGGCTGGATTTGTTGGGCCTGATCTAAGCTCTAATAGTAATGTACTAGAGATGAATTGCGCTCTCTCTCACAACATGCGAATGATTGGGGTCTGTGACATCAAAATAGGGTCACCTGCTAAAAAAAGTTGAGAACCCCTTGGATATAGCAATCAATACAAATCACCTATAGTATAGGAAGCTTGTTCAATAGGTGTAACAGATAACAGATATTTTAAGGCAACAAGAAGCAGCTACTATTTCAAGCATGTCTTAAAGGGCAAAGGGCTTCAGAAACATCATATTCATTTAGATTGAATCATGACGTGACGACTGAAGAAACCATGCATCAAGTTGCTCGGACTGCAAGGACTGCTAAACACACATTTCAGCTTTCTACCCAGACTATGTATTATGCAGTTATTTGGTGCTAGTTAGGCACTGCAGAAATGTACGATGCAATCAACTACACACCAAGATAAAATAGTAGAATGCTAGCGAGCCTTTATCAATGGAAACTGCTTGCTGTTGGTGGGGCAAGATTTTTTACGAGATAATTAGCTTGATCATTCTAGACCAAAACCCTCTCTTGCTGCTTTGAAGAAACAACATACATTTCATTTCTAACTGACTCAAGAGATTGGTCATAAAGCCAAGAACACCAGTTGAACCATGATTAACAGTTGGTCAGACACATTTACATTTATTCATTTGGCAGACGCGTTTATCCAAAGCGACTGACAGACAGCAATATGATAACATTTAAGATATTAACATTTAAGCATTTTAATAGGCTAACTGAAGATGCCCGACCAAGACTGTTGCACAAAAGTTGCATAAACTTACCCCACAAATTACCCAACAACGTGTCCAGCTTGAAGCCGGTGAAGTTGGCAGAGGCTGCCTGGGTAGAATTGCCCGACACTGCCGGCAAGACAACTACCCTTGGTCCAACAACGAAGAAGCTGATAAATATAGAGCTCAACACGGTCATGACGATGAGGAAAATGAGAAAGGTAGCCTTGGCATAGATATGGGCACCAACCAGACACACCCCGAGGCAAAGGAGAAGAATGGCTGAGGCATACAGGAGGGACCACCAGTACCCCAATGGAAGCACGTGATAGGGATTTGCCAAACCAGCTTCACCTATTAAAAGAACATTTCAGGATTATCTAATGGACACATTTATTTGAAGTGGCATTAGGTTTTCAAACCACACATTTCTTAATTTAACTCTTTCCAGACAATGGATCTGCAACTTTGACCATTTACCACATCAATTCAGAGCGCTATGCAACTGTGTGCAATTATGTGCATTCACTGAGGAGTGTGCTGCAGTTTATCTAAACTTTGTGTTCTGTGATAAACACACATGCACAATGTGCTCCCAGACAACAGTCAACCCAGGATATGACAACAGTACCAGCCACAGTGCTCTAATTTCCATAACACATTAAATGTATCACAATGACAATTGACTGGGATTCAGTCAGATAGGAGAGGCAGGAGGACATGTTTCAAACCTTCAGAAATGCCGAAAGACACAGTGATCGCTTCCACAAGGCCCAGAACATAGAGGGCACCTCCACAAACGTTGGCAAAAAAGAACATGATGCCTATGCTACCTCCAAATTCTGGGCCTAAGGCTCGACTGATCATATCTGAGGGAAGATGTTAGGGACAATGCCATGCCGTACCAACGCACAGCAATTTAGGTGTTAGGAAATGTGCACAGCACATCAAGAGACATTCTTCAGTGTGTTGGTGACAAATAGACCATCTGATTCAATCAGACAGCTGTATAACATAGGGACCATCTATGCTTCAAAGGCTGCAACGTCTTTCATCGTTGTGACTCATAGAGCAAAGAAAACACCTAAAATGGAGTGTAAAATGGTGATATATAATTTCAGGGGAAAAAATGAAGCACCCACGATTTGTCATGGGTGAAAGAAAATGTTTGAATTTACCAGGCAGTCAGTTAAGCACAGTGGAACTGAGACATTTAAACATTTGATTGGGTTCTTGTGTAAAAAGGATACAGTAGGCCCCACCAGCATCCAATGCTCCAGTAGTTGAAATAGCACAAACCGAAAGAACAGTCATAGTAATGATTAGATAAGCTACTAAGAACATCAGGATAGACTGATACAACCCTGCATGACCGACAACAAACCCTGCAGATAAACAGAGAGATCACTTATTATTTAGTCTGTCAAAGCGCCTTGTGATTAAGTGGAAAATCAGTTTTAACATCCGCCTTCACACACTCACCAATCCGAAGAAATAAAACAACGCTAAACATGGATAGGACAGTTGGTATGATTACTCCGAAGAACATCGATAGTTTCTTTGGAGGCTTATTTTCGGTGGTCTTCCGAGACACACGCGGCGATTTATCAACGGTGACCCCGACTGAATTACCCGAGCCATGGATGCTTGAGGATAGTCGGTAATGCAGCAGAGGCGTTTTCTCGGACATTTTGGTGGCGCTACACTACAAAGGTGAGTAAGATAAGCGACTGTTCACTTGCACACCTGCTTCTGATAGCCAACCAAAATTATTAAATGTTCAAAATGAACAGGGCTTGCACCTGGGCAAAAACATACAGCCTACTTTGTCGGGTTCTCTCTGTCGCCTATAGCTTTCACCTGCAGTCCTGAAATATAAGAAATGCTACAAGAATGTTTGTGTAATTTGACATGACCCAATTCACGGAAGAACCCACAAACGCAGCCATGTTTTAGGGGTAGGCCACTTATCCTAACTTGATCACATGGTCTACAGGTCAGGTCAGGTCAAGTCAAAATGTATTAGTATTTATAGAGCATCTTTATTAATTAAAAAAAAATCATGTTACAAAGTTATTAACAAATATAACATAATAAAACAAACAATAGAATTAGTTTTTTTTCAATTGTTTACACACAATTTCTGGTACTTGAGACACAATTCCAATAATATGTAGCTCATGCACCAACCTCCTGAACCGATTCTGCTGAACTATAAGCACAATTTCTGCTTTACACTCAAATTGCCGTTCTAAAACACACTGTTTTCAAAACACTACACACAATTCTCTGCATTTGACACAATTTTCATGAAGAAAATGTCTTGTTCTCTCAAGGAACACACTGCCATTCAAATTCTAAAGCTAACTGCCCTACCATGCACACTGACTCATCACATGGGCAAACACCTGTCACACAGTTTTACAATGATCAATCACAGCTTCAGTATACAGTAGTAGTACAGGCAGAGGCAGAGGCAGAGGCAGAGGAGTGAGAGTAAGAGGAGGAGGACGGGGAGTGTTTTACACTGAGCACATCAGTGTTCAACTGGTCCTTATAAATGTCTTGATATATAATGGTTTGTGTGTGTCTCTTGAGAACAAAAGAGCATTTGAGGAGAAATTACATTGTTTACATTTACATTGTACAAGTGTCATTTTGCAGGAGAATGGCAGGGTTTTGCCCATTGTGTTGTTTTGGATTTGTGTGTAGAGTTCTGAGAGTATGAGGCATGTTTTCAGAAAATGTGTGGTAACAACTGAGAAAAACTGTAATCAATAGCCTAGGAAGTGCATACAAATTCTATTTTATGAAATTAAAGACAGATCAAAGAAAATGTAAAGTCAAGAAAAAAAAATAAGGGACTTCAATTTAGTCACTCTGTTAACCAGATTCCCTTAGGCAGATCATTTCAGACCCTCATGGCACTGATGCTCTGTCCACTTTTTTTTGTAAGTGGGCTCTACCCGAGGATCTCGATAGGCTCCATGCAGGTGCAAAAGGCACAAAGACATACAGTAATATACAGTTCATGAAGTGTCCATGAAGTGTCTTAAATGTTATCAGTAAAATCTTGAAATCTATTCCAAGGTTGCCTTCACACTGGGTCCATTTACAGTGTTTGCCTATTGCTTACACACATTTTGCAGAATTTGGCTCATTATTTCAAAACTCTACACACAGCTACATAACACAGAGCACTTGGGGATAAACAACTCACATCTATGCCAAAATGAAACACTGCAATCAAAACATAACTCCTTTTTAAAAACGAAATTCTTGCAAAAAAAACCTAAACACACAAGCACCATTTGAATTACCCTACATATCACCAGTAAAACACTGATGCACTTTATATAAAACACTGCCGTCTTTGTGTTTCTATTTTTGTATTTTATTTGGTCATTTTCTCAGACCTTCTGTAAAAACTCAAAAGTAGAATTTCTGCAATATCACACACACACACACACACACACACATACAATGGGGGGGATTTATTCCCAATGTCTCCACGTATGCCTCTTGCCACATTGCCTGCAGAAGAGGTATGCAGGCGTGTGGTTGGCAATCATTTACTTTCCACCGCCATGCAGAACTATTTCCTCAATTGCATTCAGAAAGGGGCTGTAAGGGGGCAGGTATACAACTTTTGATATATGAATTGTCTCCATGCTTGCAAAGCTCTCAAAATGGCTTACTGGAGGCCTATTTGTAGTGTTAAGGTTCAGACCGATTGGTGTTCTGTTTTCTGTGCAAGTGTTTTCAAGGCTGTATGTAAGTGCCTACAATTGCCAGATGAGTTTTGCATTTTGAACAAGGTATTTTCCCAATGATACCAGGGGATTTTGTTTTTGCACAAAGTGTCTGTACGAAACGTGTGTAGTGTTTCGCAAAAAGTGTTTTGCAGAATTGCAAACAATGTGCAAAGCAGAGAATGTGTTTAAGCTATGGTTACACTGTGTGTAAAGTATAATACAAGAAGTTTAGGTATTGAGGCTTTGGTGTAAGCATTTGATTTTAGTGGGTAAGCCATAGGCAAAAACTGTAACTGGACTGTAGGCCTACCAGAAGGCGATTACTCCCCCTAGCCCTGGCCTAGCTGGACATTAACATTGCAGACTTGGGTCCATTTATGTCATAAACACTAACTTCTATTTACCAATATCACTTGGCAAGGGTGCAAAAACAGGAGTTCTAAAGTAGGGTTCAGACCAAAGATTCCCAATGAGACGAGCCACGACGTTCTAAAACCTTGCAACTGCGACTAAACATGTTGAATGCTCTGCGACGGCTTGCGACGGCCTGCAATACGTGCCACTTCTAATTCACACCACTGCAACTCGTCGGTCTCGTCGCGTCAGGAATCTTACTAGCCTAGAAATGTAGACGCTCCTAGCGACAGCAAATCTCATTTGCTGCCGGGGTAGTCTAGCAACTCTCCGTTTGACTTCGGAGCAATCACCGAACCAATCACATCGTGTATAGAGTGGGTGGGCGGGCTTAACATAATGATGGCTGACATGAGACCAGAAGTTGCGACCGTTACGGATCCTGCGTGGAGAGGAATTTGAAAGACAACTGTTTATCCCACCCCTCTGATTGAGCCCTGCTATGGTGAGTTTCTAGACCCTAAATCTCAACGTGGGTCTAGCTCGCTAGGCTACCAGACCACAGTTTTCTAGCAGACCCTTGTCTGCACCCGGGTATGGTAGACTGCGTTCACATTTGCAAACATCAGTGAACCATTGGTCCAAACAAACTCAGGTCCAGACCAAATGCGGAGTCAGTGCAGAGACCAAAACAGGTTTCAGGCAGTCTGAAATCAGCTCAGCTGCCACCGCCTCGTCCACTGGTGAACTCCCGCCATACTCACTGACTGCCTAGTCAGCTGGCACAGACCCATCCATTGGCTTCTGTATCATCCTCGGTCTCACACTTGAACACCATGGATAGCCAAATGCTCGTCCAGTCTTCTCTATATGGGTGAAGTGGTAGAGCCTGCCTGAAGGTTTTTCACATCCAGTTGCTAGACCTTGCCAAACACAGCAGTTCCTTAGGTGCATCAAAACAGATGAACATCTTGCTGA
Organism: Sardina pilchardus; assembly: GCF_963854185.1. Classification (NCBI taxonomy): domain Eukaryota; kingdom Metazoa; phylum Chordata; class Actinopteri; order Clupeiformes; family Clupeidae; genus Sardina; species Sardina pilchardus. Next base: position 28,875,960 of record NC_084995.1, on the reverse strand, counting down.
TCAGGGGGTCATTTGTGGGGGAAGCACTAGTGCCACTCCTTGTAGTCTATCGTCACAAAGACATAATGGTTCCCTTGCTTGGATATGAGAATAGGGCCCCATGTTATCTGTCCATGCATCACACTTAGTCAACATGTATCCTACTGGCAGAGGGGGCAGTAGAATCTGGCCTGAATAAGCGGGAGCGTCCTTCTAAGACAAAATGACTGGCCCCTGCCAAGCCATGGACCAATTAGGAGTTGCAGGTAGAGAGGCACCAGCAGCTGCTTCTCCTTGCACTCGTCATGTAGTCCCTGCCAGAGTCCATGGCTGGTGGAGAAGGCGATCTTTGCTTGGTGTCAGCTCTTTGAGCGAGCTGCACCGGCAGGACCCAGCCACCTAAGCCATCTAATGCATCAATGCCGAAGCAGCACAAACTATCTTTCCTCTTCACCGAAATGCAGGGAAGGCCCAGGGCCCACTGCTGCTTGACCTGGGATGGGACATTCAGCTCCCATATACATATCCACCACAGCCGCCAACCCACTGCAGTCACGTCCACAGTATAGTCCCTCGCCTAGCCAGCAGGTCCAGGGGCCTTGATTTTGCTGTCTAGCAAGCTTAGAATATGTCTTTCAGACATTCTCCTGTCTTGTCAGGCATAAGTCATCCCTGCTGTTTATTGGGTACACACAAAGAACTATTTAGACACCGGCAAGGATGTAAACATGCACAAAGAGCAAAGGTGACACAAAGACAGGAGAAACAGGGGAAAGCACACTATAAAAACTCAGATTCACATTTCCTAAAAGGCGCATTCACCATTTTTTTACATTAGGTCTCATTCAGAATTACTAGATGCTACACTCACAATGATTACATCATTCACAAAACACAGAGCCCAGAATGCTTACTGCATAGTGTATACGGTCAGGTTTAGGATTTCCTTAAAGCTTGATGGCTCACATGCGTAGGCTTACATAATTTCCACAAAACTGACATTGAAGACTAAGAGACATACTGTACTGTGCATTGGCTGAATATAACAAAGACACTTTTTGATTTTGGACTATGTGATGATCCTTTTGTTAGCTACAGGAGAAATATCAGCAGACCTCAGCATAAGTCGATTCTTTCACAATCTTGGATATTGTCATTCCCTTCTTTTTTCACCTGTACTCAAAATATCAGTTGAATACAATAAAAAATAACATATTAACATCATAAAGGTAAAATAATAATAAAAAACAACAACAACCAGGAAATATGTAGGCACTGCATCATCCTCTACCTTTGGTCCTGGAGGAGTGTAATATTGTAGGAGTGGTTATGATCCATGTCCCTTAGCGTCACTCATTTACAAATGATAGTACAGCTGTGATTTCTACAACATGATACATTTAAGATTTGAAACAAATGACTAGCTCACTGTTGCCAATGTCTACACTGTGTCATACTGTATGCTGTGCTCTGTCAGTGTAGTTCAAAGTCTGACCGTTAGAGGGAGCAGTAATTCCATAACATGAGTCCTTCCCACGGTAAAGCAGTTCCCCAAAACTAAAACTTTTGTCACTTCTTTCCTGTTCCACAGTTCAATCAGTGACAACCAACGTCTAGTTCCGTCATGAGCCATTCCAATTTGCCTTTTAATAAGTTGTCAAAATATCTCAGGATCTGCTTGAGGTCAGAAGAGGACTTTTGGATTATGGGTGGTCTGCTCATCTCCCCCTGAAATAAAAACATATACACAGCCACACCCAGAGAAAGAATGAGTGTTGAAAGATCTGAGAGGACAGGCAAGATTAAAGTTTCTTAATAAGCTTTTTCTGTTTAACAAACATGATGATTCTACACTGTACCAGGCCAACGTGGATTGGTAGTTGAGTGGTGTGATAAAAACACTCTCATTATTAACACTGTGAAAAGCCCACTAATTGTCAACTGCCCCCAGTAGATTCACAATCCAGAAATCAATCAAGTCCCAACCAACACATATTTGGGTGTAATGACTAAAATCTCTCATGGACCCCTCACAAAGAACAGTGTGTTTATCTTCTCCATAGATTGAGATCCTTTGGAGCTAGTAGCCAAATCATTTCTTTATTTTTTAGAACAGGGATTCAGAGTATCATGCTCTATTGTAGCACAGCATGGCTGAGTAGCCTATTATTATTACAGTGCATGAAAATGCACTGTACTGTTCTTCCTAGACTTCTTATTATTATTATTCCGCTGACAGCTTTTTCTAACCGCAATTTCTCTTCAACCGTTTAACTTAGCAACTTCATTCAAACTTTGTAACGTAGGTATTCTAATGGATCGGGTTGCTATGACTTTTCAACTTTGTAACTTTTATACTTTTTGAACTATTAAATAAAAACTATTAAAATTTCCCCATAGACTTAACATTGGCCTCTATGACATCACAATCGGGTCGTTGAGCAATTAGAATCTTATGCCAGGTGGCCAGCCCCACCTGCAGCAGCCCTCTCTCTCTCAGGCTTTAAGCATACAATCTCTCTGTGAAGACTACATATCCTGTTAACTATTTCCTCTGTCCACAACTGTTTCAAAATAAAAGTCCTCACTGCAATAATACACTATTAAATCATTTACCCACTGAAACTACTCAACTATTTAACTGTTCAACCATTCCAACTGTCAGTTATCATCAACTATGCCTCCAGTCAACTAAATGAAACCTCCATGTACCTAGCAACCAACATAGCAACCATTAAAATTAAGCGTTTTTGGCAGTTTCCATAGCAACCAACATGATTATACTACAGTAACTTCTTTATTCCTGATAGTGGGCACCATGGATACCCTAGCAACTACTGTTTCAAAATAAAAGTCCTCACTAGCAAGTTAGCATTGTTAGCATGGTTAGCATAGTTAACATTGTTAGCATAGTTAGCATTTTTAGCATAACTGCTAAAAATGATTAGCTAAGTTAGCTAATCAACCTGGTTAGCATTGTTAGCATAGTTAGCATTGTTAGCATAGTTAGCATTTTTAGCACAACTGCTAAAATGATTAGCTAAGTTAGCTAATCAACGTGGTTAGCATTGTTAACATAGTTAGCAATGTTAGCATAGTTAGCATTTTTAGCATTACTGCTAGAAATCATCAGCTAAGTTAACTTATCAACCTGGTTAGCATTGTTAGCATAGTTAACATTGTAGAATCCCTGTTAGAAATTATTAGTTAAAGGGATATTCCGCCATTTTTGGAAATACGCTCATTTTCCACCTCCCCTCGAGCAAAACAATCGATATTTACCTTGTTCCCGTTCATCCAGCCATTCTGTGAGTCTGGCGATACAACTTTTAGCTTCAGCCTAGCATAGATCACTGAATCGGATTAGACCATTAGCTTCTCGCCTGCTAGCTTCATGTTTAAAAGTGACTAAGATTTCTGATAATTTTCCCATTTAAAACGTGTCTCCTCTCAAGTTAGAAAGTGCAATAAGACCAACTGAAAATGAAACCTGGCGTTTTTCTAGGCTGATTTGACATGGAACTACACTCTCATCTGGCGTAATAATCAAGGCAACTTGCAAACGTACCATAGGCGCAGAGATATCGTACGCAGCATCTGAAAATAGTCCCCATAGACATCAAGCAGTAGTAGTGCCAGTAGCTGCAAGTTGCCTTGATTATTACGCCAGATGAGAATGTAGTTCCATGTCAAATCAGCCTAGAAAAACGGCAGGGTTCATTTTCAGTTGGTCTTATTGCACTTTCTAACTTGAGAGGACACACGTTTTAAATGGGAAAATTACCAGAAATATTAGTCACTTTTAAACATGAAGCTAGCAGGCGAGAAGCTAATGGTCTAATCCGATTCAATGATCTATGCTAGGCTGAAGCTAAAAGTTGTATCGCCAGACTCACAGAATGGCTGGATGAACGGGAACAAGGTAAATATCGATTGTTTTGCTCGAGGGAAGGTGGAAAATGAGCGTATTTCCACAAATGGCGGAATATCCCTTTAAGTTAGAACAGGAATGTTTAAGCTTTAAAATGTCTACCTTAACACTATCAACTCTCTTTAAACTATGCAACCACCATGTTTACCCTAGCTACACCTTAGTAGCCATATCTACATTTTTTTGCATTTTCATGCACTGGTAATTCCTTGGAATTGCATTTCTAGTTATTATTATAATTACTCTTTGCCCATCTATGCTTTTATCTACTTTTACTGTTTGTTTTTTGTTTACATAAAGCACACTGAATGACCTCTGTGTATGAAATGCACTATATAAATAAACTTGATTTGACTATCAGTTACAAATAAAACAATATTTTATAATCAAATTAGAATTTGTTCAAAGATTATCAGACTACCTGTAGCATACCCCTTTCAGGAAGCTCATAGAGCTTAATTTCTTGAATTTCCCCTTGGGGATCAATAAAATATCTATCTATCTATCTATCTATCTATCTATCTATCTATCTATCTATCTAGAGCATGCTCAGGCTGCCCAGAAACATGTCCACTGACTCCTCACATGTTTTACACAAAGACTATCAGCTTCTTCCAAATTAAAACCCAAAGCAATATTTATTCGAGGTTACAAGTCTTCATGACCTTGTTTTTATGTTCCTGTCATCTTGTGAGACATGTATGCTTTGTCTTCTCTCTTGTGTGTTTTCTGTCTTCTCACGTGTGTTTACTGTTTATGTAATTTGTGGAAATGTTTCATGTGTATCCACTGGTGTTATACTTCTCACATTTATTTTATGTTGTTTTTCTTGAATGAGCTGCCCTGGGACACAAAAACAATTTCAGCCCTGACTGACAAATAAAAAGTTGTAATACTGCTCACAAAAAGTAAGGAAACTTGACTTTGGCCCATAATATCTCCCCTTTAGTAATACCAACTAGTAAAGTGTCTCATATCATTTTTATCGTCGATTTGCCACCTTTACAATGAGCAATACAGCCAAATGTCTGAGTAGTGCCAACCAAAAATGTGCCAAAATGGCCAGTAATAGGGTTCTGCTGCCAGACATCTCGTTTTGGGCTTCAAGTGCTACCAGGTGAGTTTAGATACCCAGATGAGATTCTGGAGCCAGTGGCAATTCCATATCTCCAGAATATGGGACAAAATGCCATCCTCCAGGATGACAACGCTCGCCCCCATAGAGCTGGGATCATCAGAGAGTACCTCCAGAATGTGGGAGTGGAGAGGATAGAATGGCCTGCCGTGACGTGAGTCCAGACCTCAACCCAATTGAACACTTGTGGGATCAGCTTGGGCGTGCTGTACGTGCCAGAGTCACCAACAGAACCAGGTTGGCTGACTTAACAGATCCTTATCGAGGAATGGAATGCCATCCCACAGCAGGATGTAGCCAGGTTGGTGACCAGCATGAGAAGAAGGTGCCAAGCTGTTGTGGCTACATATGGATCCTCTACACGCTACTGAGGACCCTGACACTGAGTATAAAATGAACGAATGTATGCCTAACATGCTTTGTTTTCCTCATTTCTATGGGAGAGTGCAATCGTCAATGAAGTAACAAAGGTGAATTCCAACAGCATAACAGGCCATTTTGGCACATTTTTCGTTGGCACTACTTACACGTTTGCTTGTGTTGCTCATTCCATGGGAGCACAATGCTTACAAGCTGTACCTCATTGTAAAGGTGACTAATAAACGATGAAAATGACATAAAACACTTTAGTGATTGGTATTATTAAAGTGGAGATATAATGGGCCAAAGTCAAGTTTCCTTACTTTTTGTGAGCGGTTTATTTGATAGAGTGGCTCTATATTTTAAAGAAGAATCCACACACTTCAAGTCTTTGTGCAAAAAAGCTTTACTGATTGCTAGCTTTCGGCCGTTAGACCCTCATCAGGTGGAGTGAATCATAGAATGGCTCTATGAAATGACGAAATAACAATGAGAAAAGAGAAGCATTTTTCATTCTTGACCAAGCATGTCATACTCTGTTCTGTCTCACTTGTCAAGTACGCTTATCTGTTTAGCATGTTCCTGAAGAAGGAAGTTGCTTGAGGTCAAACACGTGGTCATTATACTTTGGGTATGTGCCCATTTCTGTACTATTTTGGGGAAATGGTGGAATTTCGTGCAAATTAAGCATTACAGCTACTAAAACTATAGTACACTTTTCTTTATGACCACATTAAGAAAGTTTGTGCTCATGACGCCTGGTCTAGGTGGCGTCAGTGTCAATAAATGTTTATGTGGTATGCCTGCCAGTGGACTTACAGGATGTAGTCGTTCTACCTCATCAGCGACGCTGGGATGAGTCAGAATACCCTGGTAGTTCCTGGCGTTATGTTCCAATCTCTCTAGTAGGGAGGAACCACAGCCAGATTGCATGCGCTCCCTGGCAGCCTCCACATCCTGCACCAGATTACGCAGCGACTGCAGGACTTCAGCCATTCTGTCCTTAAACTGTAGACCGCACAGAGACACAGTGGTCAGTGTCTTTAAATATGGCCTACTAACAGCATAATGACATAAATTAAGCAATCGTGGAATATTAAAAACACAAAATACTGGCAGACTGACTTACGTGAATCTTCTCCCACGTCTTTTTATGTATCTTGGTGTCAGGCAACCGAATTTGAGAAGAGAGAGGCTGAGTAAGGTCACTGCAATTATCCTGTGTGGGAGAGACAAATATCAAAAGACTCGAAAGAATGGACATGTATTACAAATAAGACATAACATGTTTATATACATTCCTTTCCCAGCTTTTCTCTTGTCATTAAGCCCACCTCTCTAGATGTGTACTCTGCTTTGTCCATGTACCTGTGTTTTTTTTTTCTCTGTTTATGTAACTGTGTCCCTTGTCCATTGTTAATTACCTATGTGAAAACTGTAAAGCGTCTTTGAATGTTTTGAAAAGCAATACACAAATGAAATGTATTATTACCGATTGGACAATATATATTTTCTGGAGAATTAATTCAAGTTAAATTACAATCATTACAATTGCCTCAAAACACATGGAATCGATCACATGGCTATTCTTCAAGAAGTTGCCCCACCTTCACATGATTTGGAAATGTTTTGGATTGTTTTGGATTTAATGGTTACAACTAGAGAAAAAAAGAGCTGAAATTCTCACCATTACTTTGCACAAGTTCTCAGCTTGGTTCAGTCTTTGTCTTTCCACCTCATTGCAGAGAAACTCGCTTGGCTTGATGTGACTGTCACACACTGTTGATGCTACCCAGAACAGCAACAGGAGTAGGACTCCTAACGGTGAACACGTGCTGTTACTAACGTGTACTCTTCTATGTATGAACAACTTCGACAGACAAGTGTTTCTAAACTTTTTTCCTGAAAATGCGTAGCCTATATCATAATTGGTCTACGAGTCTGTTCTGTCTGACAAAGCATCTACCTAAATTATCTCTAAATTACATCCTAATAATTCAATCCTGATAAATGTTAATTGATTAGGCTATACTATTGATTACAACATGTAATACTCACTGCTTACAGCCATACCCCCCTCGCTGCATGAAGCGAGCGATTGGGTTCCATTAAATCTGTTCAAGCATGCGTGTATTGTATAAATCCTTTCCGCGAAATATCTTGCCTCTTGACTGTCATTTTGATTACAACTGTAATAGCTGTTCAGCTCGAATTCGCACTTTCCCAGGGTAATTCTTGAAGTCCCGAAACTCCTCCCCTCTAAACAAAACAGCATTCCACTGACAATCAGATCATAGCCTACATTTAGAACAATGCAAGAAGATGTGACCACTCATGTCGACGTTTTGTGATGTTGCTTCTCAATGCCCCGGAGGAAAGAGGGTGGTTTGAAGAGAGTAATGTATCAGTGCTAACATGCAAGATAAGGTTTAAGTGTTTTTTTTTTTTTTTAACTAAAGGCCTTGATTAAAGGGCGCGTTTCACTTTCGTCGACGATGCGATCTGTAGCCTACGGACTTCAACTGAGTAAATATTTACAGGAAGTGCCTAAACCATTGACATTGTATTTGACTTAGAATAGACCTTGCTCACTAACTATCCAATTTAGGTCCAAGCCTGCAGTTTCTCTAAACCATGCCATAGGCCTACTATCAGAAAAAAACCCTTATTTTTGGTTGACACTAGCATACAAATTAGGCATAGCCTACCGATAGCCCAAGATTTTCTCGAAGATTACTAGAATAGACTATATTTCCCCAGACACCTGTTGTAGGCCTAGGCTTTTGGATTCGTTGGCGAGTAGGCCAATCAGTTTCACTGGACTATGGCAGCCAAGGTGAGCACAATTCGCAAGCCTATGTTAAGTGGAAAATTAGGCTACAACTGGGTGATCACATTCGTTGGATAAAGCAATATGTTGAGGTCACTGCAAGGCATGCAATGTGATCATCTCTAAAGCATGGACATCTTGCCCCTAACATGCTTGAATAAATAAGGATGTAAGGACGTAACGTCGACAAACAAGCCCATATTTGCAGATCGTGTGAGCAGCAAGCACCGTCAATATTGATACAGATAAGTTTGCCTACTAGCTGTAATAGTAGCCTATAATAAAAACAATAATAATAATAATAATAAAACGAGCCGAAACTGCATTTGAAGACTACGTTAGAAAATAAAAGGAATCGCAGCGTTGTGTGATCATATCATGCGTCCACTTAGGCTACATACTTGTTCTTCCGAAGGTCGCGAGATTTAATTGTGACAAAATGCGCCACCGCATGTTGGAGAGATCAAGCGCGTCTGGAGTTTCTGCGGGGAGCTGAGTGAGCGAAGAACTAAGGCTGTGACGGAACCCGCATTGCATCACAGAATCGTTGCCCAGCCGCCACTCGAGCTACGGGCAGCATCTATTCGGTTAATTATTTCAGAGAAAAAGCAGCATGCCTTACGAAGGAATGTTGCAGCTGGATGGACTGCTGGTAGCATGTTGTTTTTTAATCAGTTAAGCATTCGTTGCATTGTTGTGAACTTTTTGGTTTCCGTGAATATAGATTTTGCTACGCCGAGTCATCAGCAACAGGGCGTCAAAGATTCAACAATTAAGCTGAACGGAGTAACCTGTTTGTAGGACTCAGTACAGTCACAAGCAGCGTTAAAGTTCTCGGCCGTTACTCGCAGATTGTATGATTTTTTGGAAATAATTAATGCATCATTCTCGCTAAATGGATCATCGTAGGTGACGGTCGGATTATTGGCTTTTTGAGGAGATCTGAACCATTTAGGAATCCAAAGCCGGAGTAGGAAAAATGTGAGTAGCGATGAGAAATGTACAACCTGTTTCTCCACCGCACATCTTTCAGAGACTTAACGAGCACGAGTTTCTCTCTGTCGGGTGAATGTAAGACAAGTGTTATCATCTTATAGCCTACATTTTATGTCATAGGGATGCGCACTTGGTCATCTTACTTATCGTGTTTGCTCAAGGGCATCATGATGTTCACGCGGGGATTCGAGCCTGCGCCAGTATTTCAACTGACTGTCTATTGTTAGAGCTAAATAGGGAGAAGAATGATTGTATCGTTTTCGTCCAGTTACAACAAACTTTGCAGACGAATGTAGGCTGCATAATGTAGACCCCCCCTCAAGGACCTCTATGAGTCTCGTCTACGGTGATATTTATCTGATGCTGCTTGCATGAATTCATGTCAGAATTGAAGTATAGGGCAGCTACAGTAGGGCTACTACACTTTAGAGTAAATCACGGTTATCCTGTGAATAGACAGGGTGATTTTTATTCAGTCGACCTTTATATAGTTAGTGACATAAAGTTTCATCTGACATATGACCTATACAAATGTTAGGGGAAGCTTGTGCCTGGCATCTGATATACCAGTTTGTTTTGGCAGCTAAACAGCAATGCTGTTGACTTCATTAGTGTACAGGCCTCTTATGCCCTGATTTATTGATTTTGAATTGATGTTATTAGACCATCTCATTTTAAGACACTACACTGCACCATACATGAAAACAGTAATGGCAGCAGCACACAAAGCCCCAAGGCCTATTTCCATTTTGGTCCCAGGGGAGGGTGAAAGGGCAAGTCACAGTGGCAAATGGTCTGTGCTTAATCGTGGCATTAGCTGAAAATTGAGGCAACAAGGCAGTCCACGTGGTCAAAGAAAAACAGGCTAATTTAGAAAACACTGGGGAAGTTTCAGGATGGAAGAGAAAGTGAATTGGGTCAGTATGCTAGTGCTCCTGGCTCCAGAGCACCCAGTTCCACTGCCACAGGGCTGTCGAGGCAGTTGTTTAAGAAAGGTGATGAGCTCCTTCCTTCCACCATATGACACGCCAGCAGCATGGATGAAGCATAATTGTCTGACCACTGTCTGTCACTTTAGTTCAGCATTACATGATTTCAGTTTGTGTATCAAGGCACTGATCACATATGAATCCTTCTGTAGTGCAGCTTAGAAGAATGAGTGCCTGTGGCAGCTTACTGAATGAAATCATTTGTAGACTGGTTTTCCTGGAGCTTGGGAAATACACCTGTAGCTGCTGTAGGCCCACACAAACCTAATTAAACTTTAATTAGCATTTTAACAACCTCTTATTGGTGTGTTTGACAGATAAACTGGTTTGATTCGTACATGGAATTCTTCGAGATAATGTAGCAGTACAGACTAAAAGCTCATTAAATCTGTTGAGATGCAATTGCATGGACTTCTGTCATATGGAAGCTTTTGGTCTGTTTGATAAGCACGGTCGTAGGCTATACTTGATACATGCACTGTAGAGATTGCATGTTGCCTGACTGCACCATGTGATAGTATGGATCAAGGCTGAAACTTTTATGTGAGAGTGTGAAGGTCTTTGTGGGAAAAAAAACACATATCACATCGAATTCAAGGCTTTCCCTGGTCCGTGCGCTGGCTCCAGACCTGTTACCATTCCACATGATAGCCTATCACAGGCTGTGACTCTATAGGGAAATTAGTTTGACAGCATGTCGAAGGCTTCAATACCCAGGAGAATTCTGTCTTTTATCCAGCAGAAAGAGTGTGCAGCAGATGCCTGGGGAATGAGGGTGAGATAGACACCGAGTAGCGCACGCAGCCTCCACTTGCCTATATTTAGTATTTACTGTAGCACTCCATGTAATATTTATAATATTAATGGTTGCTGTGCTGCCCACTCACACAGTGTTTAAACGTACTGCAAATGTAATTGAAAAACATAAGAAGGTGGACTTGAAGTTAAATCGCCTTGAACAAATTGCATGCTCGTAACCTTTTTTAGGATTCATCCCTAACTAGCTCCAATATCCTCTTTGCTTTAAGGGATAATTCACGGTCAGTTTGTTGTTACCTACTTAGCCTGTGAAATAAGGCCTACAAATAGAGATCAATAGCAGAGTGTCTCTCATGTGAGTAGTAGTACATTCTTTGTAATTCGTGACTGTTCATTCTGTGATGGAACAAACAGTCAAGCATTCCCATGAGCGAAGAGATAGTTGTACCTGTAGTACCTGTAAAACATTTTGATGCCATTACTGACTTCATTTTACTCCTACAGCGGAGGAGGATGCTTTTGCTTTTTATTAACCATCATTTAAAGCTGCCGTCTTCAAAATTCCGAGTCTAAAGTCGGAAAATTCAAACTGACACAACTTTCAGGTGCCTCCTCCAACCTCTACCAAGCTCCAAACCACCCCCCAACCCCCTCCCCCTCTGGAGACGAGGTTGTGCACGTGAGTAGCAGTGGCTCGATAGCATAAGCTGTGATTGAGGTAGCGATTCCTCCCCCCTAACGTGATTGCTTAAACAAACCGGGGAGCGCTCGATTTTTGCAAGCACGATTACAGGCTTTAGAGGGAGCTGGAGAATTCAGGATTTTTCCTAAACAGCCTATTTAACATTCTACTTCCAGAATCCCATGACAGTTCAAGCTATATGACTCAAAAAATGTTGCTGACGACAGCTTTAAAGTGGGAGGGAGATACTGTATGTCTATGTGTTTTTGTCAGAGCCATTTAGTCAGTGTTTGATAATAATTAACCCAATTCCTGTGGAGAACGGGGAAAAGAACACTAGTCAACTGAAGAGCCAGCTGCTCTTCTGCCTGTGGATAAATGGTTCATAAAACTGTGTAGCAAAGACACAGCATTCTAGAATTGCATTATACACTACTCCATGCTCTGTATTTGATCCGGCCCTGTGACAATGGAAAGTGAAGCAAGTGTCTTCATCACTCTGTGTGCCTTAGTAACAGTGGGTATGTGCTATGTAGTGTAATCTACCTTCACCAACATGACAATCAGGAATTGAATAGTCCAAGTGGTGCCATAGACCGAAACTGAGAGTTAGGTCATTGGGTCTTTGGAGTAGGGTCTATTGGGTGGCCAGTGGATTTGGGTTTGGGTCGGTTGCACCACAGTCCCTCCATTTCCTTATATTTCAAGTTTGAGTAAGAATAATTTGGCGTTTAAAGCAGCAGAGAGCTTTTCAGTGTGGTGACAAGAAGAGAAAACATGTTGACACTCAGGTCTTTGGGGATGGATGGAAACCAAATGGATGAGCTGAAAATGCATCCCAGAGACTCTTTTTCCATGAGAAGTCTAAGCATAGTGAGTGCAACAAGGACATGGTCAAACGCTCGTGGTCAAGGAGGAAGTGTGTCGCAGGACAGGAAGCTGTTACCCTCAAGAATCAGCCACTGTTGACAGGTCCACGTCAACCCTCCTAATGACCTCGTCTGCCATCCATCCAGAGAGATGAGGTGCTGTGCTTGACCGCAGGTGTGATGGGGGATAGGCCTGCTGTTTGGCCAACATAATCTACAGAGCCGACCAACGGGAAGTGACCGATTGTTAAAAGACTTGCTGTCCCATGCTAGCCTGGGTGTTCCCATCCTGCCTTGCATTGTGATTTCATTCACGCTGCAGTCTGGCAGTCTGGAACTATACCGCCCTAATTTTTTGCCTGAGATAGGGGACCAATCACAGAACAGGGGGGAAAGCAAGATGATGATGAGCTATGCACAGACGCATTCGATAGATGAACGGATCTGGAATTTTTTTCAAATGCGAGAAAATGGCCGCCAGGCACATCTCATTTGAGAAGTGGTAGGCGCTAGCCAGGCTAGTCCTGTGCTGTCTAATGTGAAGACTGAAAGTCAGTAAAAGTATACGCAATCTGTCTGTCACATGTGTTGATAGTAGCCCCAGAGGTCAAGAGGTCAATGCCCAATTGGAGGCACAAACAGCACAAACGGCTGCTGTATCCTCCACAGTCCCAAGAGTGGACTTCTCCCCAACAGTGTATGCTCACCAGCCACGGACAGGAACGCTGGAAGTGAGGGTGCAGCAACCACTGCTTTTCCTGCATTATCACAAATATCATATATATCTTAGAGAGCAGGTGCGCACATCCAGAGGCTAACAGGTGCCAGAATCCAAAAAGTAAAAGCATAAGATAAACAAAGCTGGGTCCGCACACCAAGCTCCACGTATAGTGTTTATTTAATCAGTAACGTTTCGGGCGCACGCCTTTCTTAAGTCTGAAGAGGAGCGTGCGCCCGAAACGTTACTGCTTAAAAAAGCACTATACGTGGAACTCATGTGCGGACCCAGCTTTGTTTATCTTACACAAATATAATATAGCCTATGTTAAAAGAAACATTTGTGCAGATATAGTTGGATATGGATCCATGAGTCAAACAAGTTTGCAAAGCAAAATCACACATGCGCTCGGCATTGGTGCACGGTAATGTTGGAACAGGAAGAGACCATCCCCGAGCTAGGCTTGGCCCCTTAGTTCCGATGAAAGGAACTCTGAATTTCTCAGCATTAACCAAGAGATTTTGGACGAGTCAATGCTCCCAACTCCCAACAGTTTGAGGATGGTCCCTTCCTGTTCCAACATGACTGTGCACCAATGCACAAAGCAAGGTCCATAAAGACATGGATGACAGTCTGGTGTGGATGAACTTGACTGACCTGCACAACCTCAACCCAATAGAACACGTTTGGGATGAATTAGAGCGGAGGCTTAGAGGCAGTCTCCTCGTCCGACATCACAAATGCACTTCTGAAAGAAGTAAACACACTCCTAAACCTTGTGGAAAGTCTTCCCAGAAGAGTTGAAGCTGTTAAGGGTGGACTGACATCATATTAAACCCTATATATTAAGAATGGGATGTCACTTAAGTTCATGTGCGAGTCAAGGTAGGTGACCCAATACTTTTGGCAATATAATGTATTTCAAGGAGCCTATACAAACAAACTCCCCAAGACTCTCAATCTTGTTGCCATATTTAAGCAATATGACATGAGTGAGAGCAGGTTGGTAAACAATATCCCCAAATTTAGAAAAATAATTTGAGATAAATCATTATTCATTAATTATTGTGTCATCCATCTGGGCTAATAAATGTGCTTTAAATAGGTGAAATCAGTACAGAAAGTAAGAGGAAACTATGGCCATTTTTTTGTTTTGGCTCTCCTGTAAAGTTGGTGAAATGTAATTTACGCCCTCCTGCCTCTCAGCCCTCGATATATAGAACTGTCTATGGCGCAAGCCATTGAAAATAATGTTTCATGGCACAGTGCTGCCATTTGCACGTGTAATGTGATTGCCGCTTGAATCATCGGCCTTTTGCACAGAGCACATCTGCAACCACAACAACTAGAAAAGCACTCGGAGAGCGCAGACCTCCGCCAATGTAATATAACAACCTTCTCCTGGATCCAGACGGTAATCCGGATCACTCCCAAAATGTAATGGTTTCTTCCTTTTTTCATCGAAATCCATCCTTGACTTTTTGAGGTATCTTGCTAACAAACAACAGACAAACAAACAAACATACAAACAAACAAACAAACAAACCCCAATTATAACAACCTCCTTGGCGGAGGTAAAAACTCTGAGACATCACCTCAACCAAGACCAACCTGGTGAAGTCCCCGTACTTTGTAGAAGTTGTCTAGCGGCTTATTGTTTGTAGCCAATGCTAGACATCACCCGGCCTCCCATTAATGTCCAAATGTAGTCAGTTGTCCTTTGTGTATTTGTTAGACATGAAGTTCCCCAGCCGCATCGATGTATTTTCCGTTGTTTACGTTCCCAAGTTTTATCTGCTATGCGCATGATACAGACATTAGCCAAATCGCCACAAACTGAGCTGAAAACATACAGTATGTACCAAGAAAAGTTTCCTACATAGACAGATAGATACTTTATTGATCCCCAAGGGGAAATTCAAGGTCCCAGACATACTGTAGTTACAACAGCCTCTATTCATTTGGTAATTTCACAAATGCTTTTAAACTTTCAACTATCAACTCTACTGGGCTTATATACTGACCCTAATAATGTTTTAACCATTATCATTTAACATTGTTAGGCCATGTGACATCATACATGCATACTTTGGCTATTATGTAGCAGATGCTTCGGCTAAACTCCAATAACCTGACTGTTAGGATTTACTACGGAAATTCTAGCAGAACCATGTGATGTTTGTCACACATTGTTTATTATTCCTGCACAACAAATTGCATTTTATCACTGGCAGTCGGAGGCTTTCTGGCGGAGCATCCTCTGTCACCGTTTCACCGACACCAACTCCTTTTTAATTTTTTTTTAAAATTGAGCACAAAATAAGTATACAGTCACATGTATACAATACAAACAGGTGAAGTATACGCCAGGGGAGATATAAAAAAAACATAATAGTAATAAAAAGAAAGAAAACAACTCAAATTTCCCTAAAGCATTTGAAAAGTACAAATAGTGTGTGTGTTCAGCCTTCTTATTACTACAACAGGATGTAGTAGAAATATAGTGTTTAATGTGAATGGACAGTTCTATGAAGTTAGATGTTTTATTTTGGAATTTGGATTTATGGATGTACAATTTTGTCAGAATTAATCATATAAGTATTTGTTTTTAATCAGATTTTATGGCACAAATGTAGCACAAATGAATAGCATCATTATGAATAGTAATGTTTGGATAACATGGGAGACCAGCTTCACTGGGGTCACAGACCGACAGTTATTACTGTTACACATGCAAACTACAGGCGTATAGCATATAGCTATATCTATCAATCTATTAATGACAGGAATGTCTGTGTGTGTGTGAATATTTAGTCCAGCTGATTTCAATCTTGGCAGGTGTCTTGCTACAGGCAAGAGTGAGTGCAGTACTAAGTTTATTTGGATAAGAAATGTAAAAAAAACTGTCACATAAGAGCTTCCAGCCAACCTCCCTTTCACACAGGAGTCTGTCATACCTGCTCCTAGTATTTGTTGAAACAAGTTAGAGCTAAATACGCAGGGGGAACCCTGCCTGAACTTCCGGCAAATTTGGATTTTTTTGCATGAGATAGGGGACCAATCACAGAACAGGGGAGAAAGCAAGACGATGATGAGCTATGCACAGACGCATTTGAGAAGTGGTAGGCGCTAGCCAGGTTAACTATGAAGGAATTAGATGTCATATTATATAACATCAGTGTGCCACCTTCCATATTTTGTCGCACCATAAGCTGTAGGTCATCCTGTATTGTATACTGTAAGTGTACAGCCATACATTTTGTCCTCTTGCACTAATGGAAAGGTATTTCAACCACCTAAATTACATATTTCTTTGAAGCCTATACTCTCTAGATGTGAGTTAAAATGTGTCCCACCTTCCTCCATACCATTCAAAATACATATTTATGTATGGCATATATTGCAAGGCTCTTCATAATGCTATAGATGGCTCCTCTGTGTTAAAGTTCATGTGCATCCTACACATTTCTTGAGAGATATGCAAACTCTGCATTTTCTATGCGTGACCCTATGTAACCTTGACCTCACAACATTGAGTGACTCAGATCATCAGACCCTTAGGTGAACTGTATCATGTTTGATGAAGGTCTTTCAAACAGCTATGGAGATATCTGATATCAAGATTTCCTAACACATGATTTTGATCAATATGGATTGTGGTTCATTGAGATGTCGTTACATTGTATTATCATGGTTCTCTTAGATTGGTCATCAACTTTTCTTGATAACAGCGTTGCTAATTGCTGACCATTATTTGTAATAGGCCTACTGCCGGGACAAAAAAAAAGCAACAATACGTTGGCGTTCATGATCCTTAACAGTCTGCTTCAAACAAATAGCTTACTCAGACTAACAGTGAGTCACGTAGTATAGTGAGTCACATTCCACTCTACAACTGAGGGCAAATATCACTGTGGTAACTCAAAGCGTAGCCTATAACTGCTGCCCAGAGAGAAAAAATAGCAATCTTACATTCTGCTCAGCTTTTACCACCCCCACAAACCACTGGGTTGAAAACCTCCAAAAGCATCCGCGGCATTTGATTCCTAGTAGCCTACCTGTTACACCAAGTATGAATTTTAGGCTAAACTCTAGACATATATCATCGGATTGAATTCAAATACGCAAGACGTAGCCTATGTACCGCTTTAATATTAAGAGATAAATGCAATATTAGCAGTGCTGCGTTGGCATACGCTTACGCATCGAGGTTATGGCTCGGGAACCTGCTGAGCATCGTGTGCTTCAATATCAGCAAACTTTGGTGAGTGCTCCGAACCGATGCGAGTAGCATAGAGCTACGTGACTAACTTAAACGAATTTATAAAATGATCTGAACAGTTTGTTGGCAGATTTTTCCATACACGTTGGCTCTGGACAACGCTTCGTCGTTATCACGACGACAGCGTTGTCCACTCTTTCGCGAGCCGCTGGTCAATCTCATCCAACAGCGGGATAAAGCTCAAGGTTGCTCATTTGTGTCTCAAATATCAGTGGCTTTGGGAACGAGTGTGTATACACTGTGGGCTATTGCCAATACCGCACTCAGTCGTGACTATTAAGTGTATTCAGTATGAAAGCACAGGTATTTTTACGATTTTTGATCGAATGGAAAGCCTGGAAACGTTCTAATGTGAGAGGCGTTTGTGGCTGCCGAGCATGAATGCTGAAGGATGTTTTAAGAGTGCAATGACAGAGCTGCGTAAATGGTTACTTTCATGAGCAAGTGATAAGAGGCTACACACTCTTGCACTACCACCCCTCCCTTTTCCTTTGGTTCTCTACAGATGGACTAAATGTGGATCCTTTCTGAATATTAATGGACTCATGCACCAGTTTTCCCCATTTCTGTCACTATGGGATTGACAGCTGCACCCTGGATCACTTCCCAGCAATATCTTCATAGTCAGACAAAAAGGGTAAAATGGAGACAGACAGGGTGTAAATGAGGTATTTTGACAATGCAGTTCAATTAGGCTACAATTCCCAAATCAATCCCAGTTCAGCAACACAAAATCTAATGCAGCAAATTATGGGATTTTAAGTATTAACTTACAAAAAGAGATTCTAATAACCAGCAATGTTTCTCATTGATGATATTCAGATATTCTGTGATTGACAGTGCACAACTTTTCGGACACTATATGACACTTATAGACCAATATGCTTGACATTGTTTGAATGCTATCTTCAGACCCAAGAAGCCAGCAGGACAGAAGCACTCTTAGCACTCTCAGTGGAGTGAAGTATTCACATGGTTTATGTGAATTAGAAAGCCTTGTCCTTTTATGTGGATTTCGTTCTTCTTTTGTTATCCTACCAATCATTAAACTGGTCCCCATGACCTTTCGTGTGATTGCTTTTAGTGTGTGAGGCAGTTGTGTGGTCAATTTTGGTGTGTGTTGTGCTGCAGTTCATATGAGCATTCTAACTGTCAAGGAGTGTCCATCAATAGGCAAGAATCAGGTTGCACCTGCACGAAACAGCACAACTGTTCACAATGCATTGTGGATGTTGGTATGGACACGAATGTGTGACATTTTGTGGTGCCTGGTTTTCCTTATCAGTGCAAAGATCAATAGATGTTATATATAAAATGGTGGCTGGTGGTGTGTCTCCAGGCGTGCTGTCTCTCTGAATCCTTCACTCTGGCAGGGATTGAGCATCTTGCAGATCGATTGCCTTATCATTCACTCTGTGTGCTTCTACCTCATTACAGGGTGCCACTGAAAAGCCTCTCTGTCATTTGTATGGAAGTCTGCCCATTTGCCTGTTTTTTTTTTTTGAGATACTTGTCTTTTGCCATGGTTTCTGTACTGTATTTAATTACCGTATTTAAATATTGTAACACTGTCTAGTCCAATGCTAGTGTTTGGGCCTATGTCTCTTGAATGCACATGGTTTTGTGACCTATCGGTACCAAGCCTACCAACAGTAGAAATGCTGGTCATTATGTGACCAGCAGACCCACAGACACACAAGTATATTTTTTACCTTGTTTAAGAATGCACAGCTTTGGCCCAACAAACACACTCCCCAGATTTACCACCCAACACACGCATGTGTGACCATGCATGCAGTGTGCAATAGATACTGCTTCAGGTAGGTGTATAGGAAATCCTTTGGGGTCTGTCATAGATCAGAGTAATTGAACTGTGATTGGTTTTCAGAGTGTGGAACCACTGGGAGGCTTTCATATGCCTTATATAGCCAGCCAGCATCCATGTCATTGACTTTTACAAATGCAATGTGGAGTTGTCCGTGGTACTGAAATGCATCTGTGAAAATGCAGTGTCCTCATTCAATAGTACATGCGTTTGTATTCGGTTTCTGGTGTGTTCTGACAATATGGCGAAAAAAGGTAAATAGTTATCAGTAGTATTTTTACCTCTACAATAGATATGTTTGGGGGTGAGAGTGGATGGAGACCTTGGAAAGCAACCACAGAGACAATGAAAAGAGGTCCCTAATAAATAATGAGTCATATTAATGAGTCACTGAAGACACCCCTTAACAGTTGGACCTTAAAGCGTAACTCACCAGAATGCAACCTATAGGGTCTTTTTGTGTATGTACCCGGGTCAAGCTTTTGTTTAAAAGCTTAATCATGTTGGAAGTGCCACTTTTAAGATTGACCGTATTGTCGTTTTCTGGTCAGATGGTCTTTTGAATGGGAATGTCAGAGGCACTACTATTTTGATGCATGATCGCATCAAAATGGCTATTTTTTAAAACACTAAGAAGGCTCAACACAACATGAAACTTTGATCGAAGTATCACCAGGATCTCTACACATGAGACTAGGGGCTCATCCAGGGCAACATTTGCACACACATAATGTTATTGCACACTATTCTTGGACACTGTGATAGCACAGCACAGCAGGTCCTATATTGAATCTGTCCTATCTTTTTCTATGGCATGCTGGTTTCACAACCTCAGTGTTACTGTAAAGCAAAAGAACTCTCTTGCCAAAATTGTGAAGGTCAGTGGTAAAATCATAGGTGCTCAGCAAAGTAGCCTCACTGACCTCTATAAGAAATCTACCCTGAGGAAGGCTAAGTCTATTTTATCAGTCAGCGCTCACCCCCTCCACCCTGAATTCCAGCTATTACCATCTGGTTCACGTTACAGATTCCCTACTGTAAAAACAAACAGATTTAGATTTTCATTTGTCCCTAGTGCCATTTCTCTGCTAAACACGGTTTTATCAGGTACAGCTTTGTATGTCTATGTGCAAACTGCACTTTATATGGTCTGTCCTGTTTTGTTACCTGTGTTGTCTATAAGTGTATGTCTTGCTGCACAATCAATTGCCCTTTAGGGACAATAAAGATGAAAAGTTGAAGTAGTTTTGCCTCATGACAGATGCTACAAAAATAAGCTTATAGAGTTTAGAATTTAGTTCAGAGTCATGCCAGTACATTCTGCCAGTAGCATTAACTCGACTGACTGCTCAGCTGATCTCTTGCTGTTATATTGGTGGGGGTCATTTAGGATTTAAGGATTCAAGGAAGTTTAATTGTCCTACATTTTCATGTAAGCGAAATTTGAAACTTGGTACACATAATAAATGGAAAAAGTATGGGTAAAACTATGTCTCATCCTATCAAAAAATATTTTAAAATTCTATCATTGTAATGTGTGCAGTGAATGACAGGGTGCAAAGTCCATGGGTAAGTTCATGACTAAAGTGGAGTGTGTCACAAGCAGTGTATGGTCAGATCAGAGCAGAGGTGAATTTATCAGTCTAACAACAGATGGGAAGAAACTGTTCCTCAGTCTGGTTGTCTTTGCCTCGATGCTGCGTCGTCTCTTGTCTGATTGGAGGGGTGCTTTTTCCAGTTAGCCTATTAGCCTGTTTGATTTGCATTGAGCTCAATGAGCATCAAACAGGCTAATTGGCTAACTGGAAAAAGCACCATGCCAATCTCTATCTATGGTGAAGGGTATGTGATGATGTGGGGCTATTTTAATTCCAAAGGCCAAGGGAACTTTATCAGGATGCATAATATCCTGGATCCATGAAATAGCTGGCCTTTAAAAATAAAAACATATAAAAAATCCTCCTGCTCCTATGGGAATTTAACATAGGGGTTGAATACTTATGCAACCTGTATTTAAGGAAGAACATTTATCTATTTACGATACATTCTTCAATCACAAAGAAAATTAGTGTCCTTAGCGGTTTGATTTTTACTCATTTTTTGAATTAAGGCATTACAATCAATTCTCAAAAGATGATTTTATATTCCTCTTTTTAGTCAACTTTAGCATGGGTGTGAATACTTACTATACCCACTGTAGGTACCCGCTCCACCGAAAATGTACGCATATGAGAGCTAGTGCCCAACACAGATTTTCGTGCATGGAGCTGGTTCTAAATGCTCCATGCGGCGCCATACTTGAAAATGGTGTATGCTAACATGCCGAAGCTAATCTGCATGGCCTTGACCCCCTGTACAGGGGAGATTATTTCTCTCGTGGCTGAGCAGGCGCCACTGGCTATAGACTGCTGCTAATTTTAGATAGGACCAAACACGCATTTGCCAGGGCTTCGGCTTCATGTCATTTATGATGAAGGTACTTCAACTGGCTTCAATGTTGGAAAATATATTAACACATGATTTTGACATGATTCGGTAGTCTGGTTTTCACTAAACTAAACTCAATCTTTTAAGATTGAACATTAGTCTGGCGAGGCTGCGCTTTGTTTCTACTGCACTTCGCGTCCCTTAAGTTTCGTTTTCAGCGCGTCACCGGCCAATAGCGTGCCAGGACTAGAGTATGGCCGTTTCTGATTGGAGCCGAAGATTCTGGCAGTAAACAGCGAAAATAGATCTCCTGGTATCCAGCCTGAGCTGCCGGGAGAAATTCAAATTCCCCGGAAGTTCAGGCAGGGTTCACCCAGCCTAATGATTCGGTTCACTAAAGCTCAGTCATTTTTTTTCTATGAAGGATTGGAGCTGTAGGCAACTGAAATTCTTAAGCTACATAAAAAGTCAGTTCTAAAATCCTGTGGACTGGCTACATGCATGTGACAGGGTTGATGCGGACTGCCGTGAAGCAGATGCCGGGGTCAGCGTTTTCAGATTTAGGAGGCCAAGGCTGCACCTGCTGAAGCAGATGGCAGCTAAGTCTGGCTACCTGTATGAGTCATGACTCATGTACGCGGATGGCTGCGTAATAAAGGGAAACGTATTGAAATTCCAGGGTATATAAGTTCTGCTCTGCCTTTCCTTCTTTCTTCCCTCTCTTTCTTTCTGTCCCTCCTCTGTGTGTGAATATTCAGTTTCTGCCTCTTTCTATTTTACATTTTTTCAATTTAATTTTACTTATAGAGCGCCAAAACATTACACATGTCTCATGGCGCTTTACAGAGTGTTAAACATTCAAAGAGAGCCCATGAGTAACAGGGGCAAGGAAAAACTCCCTAGAATTGGAGATACATATAGGAAGAAACCTCAGACAGATCCACGACTCAAGGGCCCAACTCATCTGCCTAGGGTCAGTAACAGTAGAGTAAAGTCATTTGTAGTATCAGAAGGTTCAAATAGTTCAGTGTAGGGAATAAATTGTCCATTAGTAATCCATTAGTAATTTCGGAAGGTAATGGGTCGCTAGGATGCGTGGGCCAGGGATCCGGGCAGGGAACCACAGCAGGCGATGGTAGGGTAGTCATAGGGATGACGACGGCAATGGCACTCGGGGTGGGGGGGGACTTCAGGTGTGATGAGGGCCAGGCACAAAGATGGCTGATGACTGGTAATGGTTTACCTCATAGGTGAGGTATAGGGGAAAGGGAAGAGAAATAAAGTGGGTTAGTATTACTATAAGTCATGATGGTTGGTATTAATAAGCATATCAATGGGGATATAAATTATTATACTATAGAGGGAAACGGCAGAGGGGGAGAGGGAAGTAGAGGGAGTTGAAAGACAGGACAGGGAGAGAGGGAAAGAGGGAGAGTTGAGAGAGACAGAGAGGGGAGAAGAAGACATGACATGACACATGAGAAGTCCATGACAGCGCTATGCTAAAGCAGCACAACTAAGGCATGGTGGAGGGTAGTCAGCATCAGCACAGGTTAGGTCAGTAGCCACCATGGGACGCATGACTGGGGCACCAGTCACACAAGCCCACAGCAGAGGTGGTCCGTTCCAATAAGACCCTGAAGTGGTTGACGTTCCACACTGCACCATACCTAACTATGGGAAGCACTAAAGAGATATGTTTTAAGTCTAGACTTAAAAATAGGGAGGGTGTCTGCTAATCGAATTGAGAGAGGAAGATTATTCCAGAGGAGAGGTGTGCGTGTGTAGCAACTTTTTTGAGCAACGCTGTTGAACAACCACATAACCAGCTCACTGTGTTCGGTTGGGATGATCGTGATAAACTGCCTATTGATGATTAAAGTTCTTTGGAAAACATTTTTGCCCAATATCACAGGGAATCAGATCCCAAATACTGTACCTATCTGAGCCCATGTGGCCTCACACACTCACTCACTCACTTAGCACCTGAGATCAATTAAGTCTGTGTCTTTAGTCCTCAGGTCTTACATGGGGATTGGGCCATCGGCTGCCTACGCAGCTTTGCTTGGGTGCACCAGTGCAACCACTGCAAAAAGTCTCAAATAACTTAATCAACAGAGTCAGTGTATGTATATGTAAGGTTTGCAAAGTGACAATATGTTACCTTGAAAGTATTTTTAGTCCTTTCGTGTTGCGACGTGTAAAGAGGGAGTCGGGACAACAGAGATAACGAATAAAGTGTTAAATTCTGTCAAAATTTGTCAAAACAATTAATAATCATCAAAGGATCAGATAAGGAAAGTAAAACCATGTATGCATGTGTGCATGCATGTGGAGGAGTGTATGACAAGGTCAGTATGATGTTCAAAAGATAGAAAGAAGGTGCCAGTGGTAGACAGATAACCCAGAGGTGCCTGCAAAAGAATGTGCCACAGAAAAGTGCCCCCAAATAAATGGAGAGAACAACCCCTTAAAGAGGAACTATGCAGGATTGGCGATTTCATCTCTGGTTTCGGTTTCGTTGTTCGTTTTCGCTCGTTTTATGCTTGCATTTTCTCTGCAGAGCTTCCCCGACAGCTTTAGCGTGTATATTTATTTATACATGTATAGGCTATATTTAAATATATAAATTGCGAGCGTGGTTCTACGTCTCAGACTTCCAGATGTAAACAAAGAGCGATCGTCTCCTGCAGAAAGTTGCATAGGGTCTCTTTAAATGCCAACACACTTTCACCAGGTGTGAGTGATTAGCTATATCCGTCATCAACAATGGGCGTTGCATGCAAAAAACAAAAGATTAATATAGCTGCAAGCAGCAATGAGGGGGGCAAGCAGTTAGGCCAGAGTTGCCATGGCAACTCAATGCCGTTACATCAGATATATGGCCGTAAACTGTCGGAGTATCCCCGCAATCCATTTGTCTCGTAAATCCCCTGCCCGAGTTGGAAACACCTACCTATTTATTCTGTTTTTACATACTATACTGCACTACACACATCGGTAGTGAAAAAAAAAAAAAAAAGAACACATTAGTCAGGCAGCCATGGGGTCAGAGCTGGTTTTGTAGGTTAAAGGGTTTTTTTTTTGCATAATCTAGTAGACTAGGGGTACCTCTTTAAGATTTAGAAGGGTGCCTGGTGATATCCCTTGGGCAATTTTGTATATTAAGCATTTCTTGTCCAATGTGTTGAATATAAGGCGGAGATAGGTGAATAGTGTAAAAAAAAAATAACAAGCAGATGTCACTATGAAACTTCACCAGTTGAT
The DNA here is from genome assembly GCF_963854185.1 of Sardina pilchardus. NCBI lineage: Eukaryota > Metazoa > Chordata > Actinopteri > Clupeiformes > Clupeidae > Sardina > Sardina pilchardus. The sequence goes on along the minus strand of NC_084995.1, from coordinate 28,850,911 downwards.
TACTTAGATCAATATGAAAAATAAACGTATTACAAGTTTTCTGTAATTTAATGTTTGAATATGCAAATTAGGTAGGATGTAATTAAATATGTGCTGATTTTGACCTACGCAATTAACTGGTGAAGTTTCATAGTGATATCTGCTTGTTAATTATGTATGCATGTAAAGCATGTAGTATATCCACCTTATATTCAACACACTGGACAAGAGAGGCTTAAAGGAACACTTCACCGTTTTTTCATATTAAACTATGTTACTCCCTTAATTAAGACGAGTTGATACATACCTCTCACGTTTCAATGCGTGCACTCACTGGCTCTGGCGCGCGGCGCAACTTTGATAGCATTTAGCTAGCCCAATGCATTCATTAGGATGATAGGACCCAAACAGAGATGAAGTTAGAAGCGACCAAACACCTCCATGTTTTCCCTATTAAAGGGATAGTTCGGATTTTAAGACATGAAGTTGTATGGGTTCCCTGTCAGCAACGTAGTGCATCAGCACTGACTTACCCCCGACAGCGTCCTGTGAGCCGAGATCCAGCCGGTTTTTGATCGTTTTTGATGCCGGACTATTTTCTTCAGCAAGTTTCTGGGGTCACGAAAGTAAAGTGTTTTTCTTCTCAAAACCATATGCGTTCAACAGAGTGATATATTTGCACCACAAAAACGTTGTCCAGCTGTCAGTAGCGCGCAGTGATAGGAATCGCGAAAAATAAGTAAGTGATAACGAGGTTTGAATTTTTCCTGGACAACGTTTTTGTGGTGCAAATATATCACTCTGTTGAACGCATATGGTTTTGAGAAGAAAAACACTTTACTTTCGTGACCCCAGAAACTTGCCGGACTACTTTCTTCAGCATCAAAAACGATCTAAAACCGGCTGGATCTCGGCTCACAGGACGCTGTCGGGGGTAAGTCAGTGCTGATGCACTACGTTGCTGACAGGGAACCCATACAACTTCGTGCCTTAGTTTCACTTTAGAGTGAGGATATTACTGTGCAGAGTCTAAGTGCTCCCAATGTTATTCCGCCACACAATGCGTGCCAGTGAGTACACACATTGAAACGTGAGAGGTATGTATCAACTCGTCTTAATTAAGGGAATAACATAGTTTAATATGAAAAAACGGTGAAGTGTTAAGCCAATAGGTCACCTTTTTATCGCTCTCCTTTCATATAATGTGGATGACTTTTTATCAACAATAACGCGTAGGAAAAAGTCTTTATTTGAAACACTATACTGTATAAAGAATACAGATATTTTATACAGTATTCTCGATGTCAGGTTCCTACGTCACAGCCCTCCGCCATATTGAAATGGGGGAAAGAAAATCGTCTCCGCCATAGGAACCCATTCAATTTAGCGTCAAAAGGTATTAGTCAAACTTTTAATTAACGTGTCATTTTTATACTTTGAATCATTAGCTGGAGAGACTAAGGCCTTATACACAAATCGAATTTGGTCGGGTTGGATTATACGACGTGCCAGTACGAGGTACCTGAAGACCGGTGGTACTTCACAAAAAAATGAATGGGTTCCTATGGCGCCGCATGGCAGAGATGCGTTGTTTTCCCCCATTTCATATGGCTTCTAACTTCATCTCTGTTTGGATCCTAATGAATGTATTGGGCTAGCTAAGTGCTATCAAAGGTCATGTTATCCATGAACCTGACATCGATGTGTGTTCGATTTGTGTATAAGGCCTTAGTTTCTCCAGATAATGACTCAAAGTATAAAAATGACATGTTAATTAAAAGTTTGACGAAGACCTTTTGACGCTAAATTGAATGGGTTCCTATGGCGGAGACGATTTGTTTTCCCCCATTTCAATATGGCGGAGAGCTATGACGTAGGAACCTGACATCGAGAATACTGAACTTTCTGATATTCATGACCGCACAGTGCACACTTTATGCAGATTACTGTATAGCCTACTATTCATGTTACAACTCCGCCTCTTTAATTCAGCCGTCCGCTTGAAGTCTCAAAATATTGTAAACAAAGTAGCATACTTGGCTAGCTTATCATAGTCTACCGGTTGGACTGTTCAGTTTCCCCACGTGTGTTTAAGTTTGAAGGTAGGCTAATACTTTTTCTCCTTGGGACAGGCCCTTTTGAGTCTTGAATTTAGAAAACATTGGTATTGAGATGATCAGTCATCTTGAATGCAAGAGTTTTAATCAAATTTGTGCAGCATGCTATTGATGCTAACCGGATTTAATAATGAAATAGCTAGTTGTCTTCTATGCGTCATTGCTTTGACTGTGAATGTTTTATTTAGATTAAATGTGCGAGGGGGCGGGTGTTCAATTGAGCGCGCATGAGAGAGAGAGAGGGGGAGAGTGAGAGAAAGCAGGCAAAGGAGAGGGGGTTTACTTCTACTGTTTGGTGAAGTTGCACGCATAGTCTACAATGAAAACTTGTGAAAGAAGTTGCACCACTGCAACCTAGAATTTTTTTCAGGCGCACTCTTACAAATGTTGGGCACATGTGCGACCACTCTGGGCCAAATTGGCACACAGGCCTCCACTGTACCTTTGCAGTGTCATAGGGACGCTCTGAGCGGCCTGCACTTGACCTTGCAGGTCTAATTGTGTGCCATGAGTCTCCTGAAGGAACAGATGTTGGTCACAGTGTGCAGGTGTCCTCCACAACAGCAGACGGCTGTGTGGAAATTGTGACTGTCGGCTCGGATCAAAGCCTCTATCAGCAGGCCCTGGATAGGGGCCCTTCTGAGTGGCAGCAGCATATCCAAACATGATTAGCAGGGCACAGTGAGACAAGAAGCAGGCATTAAAGACCTGTTAGGACTGGTATATAGACTGGTGTAAAATTAAATGTTAAACCTACTGTACACCATCACATCCACATCAAAATTTACTCCCTGTCTGTTGCACCTACCAGGGCTGCAAGAAATGTAAGAGTCACGTTCGATAACCAACTAACTAGGGCTGTTCGATTTTGCCCAAGAATAAAATCTCGATTTTCTTTTCTCAAAATCTGATTTTCGATTATGATTACGATCATTTTGTGAAATGACAAAAGGCAAGAAATTATTTCAAATATGCTGTTTTTTATTGAACATTTTGCAAATAATCTCCCCAGTCGGCAGATTTGTTGTCAGTCGCTAGATACGATTTTCAGTCGCCAAAAGATGGCCAAAAGATCTAGCGACAAAGTCGCTAAATTGGCAGAACTGCAGCCATCCCTTTCTTCCAGCAACCAACCATCTCGACCCTCCTCCAACAGCCAACCGTCTTTCCAACTCTCCTCCATAAACCATGCGTCTCTCCAACTGTCCTTCAACAGCCACAGATCTCGTCCTCCTTCCACTGACAGCCACTCTTCTACCCCTCCCTCTTCCAACAGCCATCCGTCTCTATCTCCGTCCTGCAGCGGCCAGAAAAGCGGGTGACTGTCCATCCTAGAAAAAGCACTATGTGGTTTAGCTCATCATATCTAGGTGCACTGGTGGCATTGTGCTACGTATGCTCTGCCTTGGCAACAAATTCCCCGGCCAACTGAAACAAATCCTGCTTTGTGCTAACGACGATCCACACACCCATGCTTACTCACTCCTCACACACACACACACATTCAGTTTACAATCCACGTTAGACATTAGATGCAAAAGACTCATTTTATAAACATTCGTACAAATTCTACATACAGTATAGACATAGATTTCCAAAATTGTACACACTCAAAAACACCCAGTTACTCCAACATACAGCGCTCTGTTCGAAACAGGAAAAACTGCTGCCTTTTGAGATTTCTAACTGAGGAGCAAGTGCGGTTCGAAACTGAAAAAGATTTTTGCTGCCTTCAGAGATATCTCAGATATCGCAAATAATGGTCAGTTTTGAAGGCTTTGATGCTTTGATGTACACTTCAAGCTGCCTCCTACCCATAATCCTCTGAGGCAACGTCTGAAACAGCTGTGAAAAAGAAACAAACAAGGCTGCTGAATCTGTTGAAATGTAGAAGAAGAAGTGGTGATCACCACTTGGGGAATGGATTCCCATTGGTTAACGCAAGCCAGCGGTGAGGAGTGCTGCTTACGTAATGAAGTGACATCTTAAATTCTACGCAATATGGCAAAGCTCAGAGTTCACTTTCTGTGCATAGAAAAAAATGCCAAAAATACCTGCATAGTATTCATTTAGGTATTCTCCCATGCGTATAAGGGTCAGTAAATCCAAAAAAACGCGAAACTACGCGCATTTCACTCTACGCAAATTCTGCCCTCCACTTAAATCTGTCATTTACGCGTGATGGAGTTTTGGGTGGAGCAATCCCAGAATCGGGGCGTGTCTTATATAGCCTATACAACTCTTGCACGCATTCTGCCATAGCTTAAGCACTTATCCAGCTACACACTCTGGAGGGCTGTATTAGGCTGCGTTTAGACTGCAGATCGGATATGCTCAATTCCGATCTTGTGCTCATATCCGATATTTTTCGATTGCATGTTTACATCTACTTTCGCCAGTGACCCAAATCCGATCATGTGTGTTTACATTTGCCAGACACTTGAAATGGCCCGCATGCTCATGGGCTAAAAGTTTCTTGGAAACCATTATTTGTAGCCTACGGGCACTGCACCAGTTAACACAGAAAACACATTCAGACATTTTATTATAACACTGGTTAACAATTTCAGTCACACAAGACCTATAATCCATGTCTACGTCGAGTTGACTAATTAAGGCCATCCTTAAAAATATTCTTGTTTGCCGTAACCCGACCGACCCTGTCAATTTAGGGCCGACCCAAATATTTATTTTTTTCCCCTTTTAGTCCGACCGACTTGCCGGTTGCAAATTGCGTTAAGACCGACCTATTTTTTTTAAATTAGGCCTATTATTCTTCAAACACCCAATACAAATGCAATACAATAATATGATATTTTCTTAAGTATTGTGAATACAAATTGCCTACATACAAACGTAGGCTGCGTTCTTTCTTCCAGATAAAAACCTGTGGCGTCATATGTTTGTTTGTCATGCGCTACAGGCTATGCTTCCAGTCTCATTCACTATCAGTGGTTCGCGCTTGACTGTAGTGGCTGCGGCTGTAGCCAAGAAAATGATCGCGGTCAACGTCAAAACTTATACTAGTTCGGGCACTATTATCCACCTGAAAACGCATTAAAACACTTGAACATTTAGATGACTTGGCACGAAGTTATGTCCAGATATTTTCCCGGACCCATCCCTTCTCCCCATTCGTGTAACGGTGACCGTGTCAACAGACTTAAATGAGACATATGGTTTTGGTGGAAGAAACTCAAAAAATTGAGGACGTGCCAGCATTCAAATTGGTTTCTTTTGGATTGAAACATTTTGACCCGTTAAGGGATCGTTCTATAGGCTAGCAAGGACAGCTATTCTTCAAGTGGTTAAGAACTAGCTACTGGTGGAGAAAAGAAAGCAACGTAGCCATGTCTCTGATTTGTAGGTTGCATTGACACGTAGCGGTGGATGCAAGTAGGCCTAAACCGTATAATCTAGTTACCAGTAAAATCATTGAAATTAACATACTATTTTTTCATAATATATTTTCATATGATATATTTTTTGTTTACTTCTCTGACAGTAGGCTACAGCATATTTAAAGCTATATCCTACATTTTAGTCAAGTTAAGTTTATTTACATTTTATACACAGAGGTCATTCAATGTGCTTTACACACAAAGCAATAGTAACAAATAAAAGCAGAGAAGGGCAATATAGTCAAAGAATAATTCAAAAGGTAAAGATCATTATAAAGCAAGAATTTAAGCAAGAATTTTGTGTTTTGTTACAACAAATTGGATCTAGTTCATAGGTGTGCAGATAACATTATGGTTAATGCACCCTCTATAAAGTATGCTGATTTTTGTTAAGTCACGTTCAGAAATATTACTATATTGCCAAAAGTATTGGGTCACCTGCCTTGACCCCCATATGAACTTCAGTCACATCCTATTCTTAATCCATAGGGCTTAATATGACATTGGTCCACCTTTTGCAGCTATAAGAGCTTCGACTCTACTGGGAAGGCTTTCCAAGGTTTAGGAGTGTTTATGGGCATTTTTGACCATTCTTTCAGAAGCGCATTTGTGAAGTCACACACTGATGTTGGATGAGGAGACTGGCTCTCAGTCTCCCCTTTAATTCATCCCAACGGTGTTCTATTGGGTTGAGGTCAGGACTCTGTGCAGGCCAGTCAAGTTCTTCCACACCAAACTCTGTCATCCATGTCTGTATGGACCTTGCTTGGTGCACTGGTACACAGTCGTGCATATATACCTTGTGGAAAACCTTCCTATAACTTAAGAGTTGAAGCTGTTATAGCTGCAAAGACTGGATCAACGTCATATTAAACCCTATGGATTAAGAATAGGATGTGACTGAAGTTCATATGGGGGTCAAGGCCGGTGACCCATAGCCTGGCACGCCCTCCCAGTGACGCAACGCCTTCAGGCTTTTGCTGCTGGTCTGGTCAACTGCTCATTGAGAAGGATTTCTGAGTTCCCGAAATCTGCGGAACTGCCCCCTTTGGTCGAGAACCAATCAACTTTGAGCAGCTCCAACGGCTCTGGGTAGAGGCGTGTTCAAGGCAGAGGAAAGAGTGTTGTTATTGGTTTAAACTCGGCAATCCGCGTTCTGACATCTACCAGTAGCAAATCGAGGCACTTAAAGGAGGCGGGTCAACCAGCGCTGGCAAGAAACCGTGTTAGCACAGGCTGTTGGTCAGACTAAAGTCTCGCAGAGCCTTTGAAAGTCGATGGTAATCAGGCTAGGTGACCCAATACTTTTGCAATATAGTGTGTGTGTGTGTGTGTGTGTGTGTACAATATATATATATAACATGAAAATGTTTTTAAATTCATACCAACAAAATCGCCGTGACCAAAAATTCACTTTTTTTTTTTACCTTGAATCTTGAAAAAAAAAATATTTGCCTACCTACCGACCCAATTTTTTTGGGGAAGGGCTGTTACTGCAAACAAAAATATTTTTAAGGATGGCCTAACTGATTGGTTGCATCTGAAAACAAACACTTGAGTCATTACCGGTCGAAAGGTGTTTTTTCCGGCCGCCCTAGTGATCTGTAGCGGTAGAACCACGCTTGCAACTTCAGGAGACCTCGGGCACGCACCCATGCTCTACTCCAGGAAGTGTCATGTAAAGTCTCATGAAAAGGCACGGCAAACTGACCGATTGAGGAGTTTTGTCAAATATACACGCTAAAGCTATAGGGGAAGCTCTGCAGAGAAATATGCAAGCATAAAACGAGCGAAAACGAAAAGTGAAAGCGAAACCAATCCTGCATAGTAGGCCTATACCTTTAACAGGCGCAAAATTGTTACAGTTAATGACGTGTGGGGGACGCATTGCTCTGGAATATCCGATAATATTCAGCTTAATAAGCTGATACGGCTTCATAAGCTGATACGGCTTCATGTTTTACGCATTACAGTGTCACACAGTGGCATATTTCGCGACATTACCTTATCCATGAGGCTACATTGTTAACAGGTCATTGAAAATCCTCATGTTACTTTCCCATAGAAAAATTCTCAGGATATCGGACCTCGTTAGTTGGGCAAAGATGATAGATTTTTCGTAGGCGAACTTCAGAGGTCCAATTTCCAAGGGGAAATTCAAGGCAGTTTGCGTCTTCACCTCATTGCGGCCTGTTTGTACTGTACATACCTCACCATGTTTTGAAGCGCGCATTGCGAAACAAATATGCCTGAAGCAGGCGCAAAAGCGTTAGTACATCTGCCCCTCTGTCTGCTGGTGTGGTAAATTTCCACTGAAACTCCTTGGCAGGATTCTTTTTTTTTTTCGTGCAACGTTTCGAGCCCCTGGCTCTTCCTCAGGCTACAAACAAGTGTTATATGTCTCAGATTTATAGGTTGACATGACTTAATGGTGCAAAGGCATTCCCAAGACACAGTTTGAGATGATTACTGACATAGATACAGACGGTTAGAAGGTTGCCGCCCCCTCTGTGGGGGAAAACATGCTAACATCACACATGAAAGTCAATGGGCTAACTCGCTAGCAGAAAACAAATGTTTTCCCCCACGGGGGGTGTTTCAGCCATGGTTAACACGGCAACTGGGGGCGGTAACCACGACTATGACGAGATGCCGTCTGTATGTATGATTAAAAATTAGGTGGTTGAGAAACTGTCAAGAACCCCAAACCCATGAACTGTTTATCAACAAAACCTGAAACTAAGACCCAGTGCCAGTTTGTCCTGTCCTGTCATAATTAGTCTGCTGGGAGGGGAATTAGATCATGGCCCAGTGGTGAATTACTTTTTTGTCTTTTGTTGAGATACTTGAATTAAAGGTGGGGTAGGAGATCTTTTTCTGGAGCATTCCACCCATTTGTTACTTTTTCGTTGCTGTCCCTTTGTTTCATGAAATCTTGCTAGATCGACATAGTAACCGTTTTAGAAAAGCAATAAGCCACTCGAGTCCGTGGTTTATACTGTATAATCGAACAGCCTTCTGTTCGATTATACAGTATAAACCACGGCCTCTCGGGTCTTATTGCTTAATTAACTCTGATGAGACCTTTAACACAGAAAAGAGCAGAAGTGGGGCCTTCCAACGAGACTAGGCACTTGTCTGTACGAACAAGCATGACAATTTGTATCATATTTACAGTCACCCACGCACCCATTACTCTGAATTACTCGCGAACTGTGATCGCACAGATATGGCACGCATATCAGATGAAAGAGGAGACACTATCCATCGATACCTAATACATCCTTCTAGGTTATACAACAGAGGAAGTGACAGCAAAATAGTAACTTCATTTAGCTCCTTCCTCTCAAGTTAGAAAGTGTAATAAGACAAACATAAAATGAAATGTGGTGATTCTCTAGGCTGAATAAAATAAAACGATAAACTCCACATGACACGTGGATACATTTATTTTTTACCACAGCTTTTGCAACACACGCTGAACTTGAATCAAGCATTTTTTAGAACACAGCTAATCAACCGTCTGCTTTCACTTTTGAATGAAGTTCCCATTGCAAGAAGTGACCGCACTACTTGCGGAGTGATATGAAAGACTTGACAGTGGTCTGTTCTACTTAGCAACAGTCTGTTATTGAGAAATATCAGACCTCCGAACATGGGGAAGGTCCATTCAAGACTTCAAGTGAATGGAGCATTCTGCAACATTATGAAGAGCCATGTAATAAACAAAAAAGAGCGCACATTACTCCATTGTTTATTGAGATCCAATGGCTAGCTGACTCAAGGTTACACTGGGTAACCCCAGTTCTCTGAAACATAAATTCGGCTGTGTTCTGCTTGGACTGGTCAGCCCAATTGAGCAGAGCCGGGCTCTGGGAGGTTTCTGGAGCCTTCATTTCGTCGCCGTCTCCCTCTTGGTCCGACCAAGGCTGCTCTTCGACGCTCTGGGTGGCGACCACTTTAAGCCTCCAGCGTAGGAGCTTCTCAGGCAGAGCCATGTAATGACTGCAACTCTCTGGGAGAGTCAGCTCTTGAGCGTGCTTAGATAGATCGATTTATTTGTCCTATGCGGAAAATTGTTTTGTGCCATACAGTACATTTGATACATTTACAGACAGTAAGAGAGACAAGACAAAATACAAGACAGAAAATAGAACAGAATTTCCCTCACCCCAGCCACCTACCCCACACATACACAACATCAGGACAGAAGACACAGACCCCAAAACACATAAATAGGATAGTAAAGTGCAGTTGTGCATGTGCATACTGTGACAGTCCAGCTGGAAAGAAAGTGCATGGTGCTATTTAAAGTGCTGTCCTACAGGTAGCTTCTTATTCATCAATGTGATGCTAGTTGGGATGAAAGACCTACTGGCTCGATTTGTTTGGAAAGAAGGTGACCTGAACCTCCTCCCTGATGGCAACACCTCATAAGCCTGGTGTAGGGGATGTGACAGATCTTCTTTAATCGCTTGACCTTTCTTAAGCACCCTTCTTTCACAGGTCACAGCCATACTGTCTAGTTTTTGCCCCACAACCTTGCTGGCCATGTTGACTATCTTGCTTAGTTTGTTTCTATTGGTCACAGACAAAGAGAAATACCAGGCAACACAGCAAAAGAGTAGCATGCTCTCCACAAATGAGTGATAGAAAAGTAACATCATATCTCTATCCACTCTAAATTGTCTTAATTTGCACATAAAATGCAGCCTCTGCAGCCCCTTTTTTTAGATTGTGTCGGTGTTCCTGTTCCATTGCAACTTATGATCTATTATTGTGCCTAAGTACTTGTACTCGGCTACAATCGCAACATCCCCTCCATCTATAACCATACACTGTTGAGGCTGACTCCCAGTTCTGTAGTCTATTATTATTTCCTTTGTCTTCTTTATATTTAGAAGAACACATGGGGCTTGTAGCCCATGCAAACTACACAATAGGGATGGGCATCCCTGGCCGCAATGAGGGCATCACACGTGGTCGGGCAGGCACATGATGTGGGTTCCTGGGCGAGAGCCATTAAGTGGGCAACCTGGTGGCGAGCGCGGCGAAAATAATTTAACCAAAGGCGTCAGCCCGTTAAAATAGAAATTGCCAGCTTAATTTTCAGCTGGTAAACTGAGGAAAGGTGGAAGGTGCTCTCACCAATGAATGACATTCGAGGTGTTACAAGTGATAATCCCTTTGATGTTGAAGGACTTCCCTGTGCGCGGGTGGCTGAAAGTGCTCGTCTTCTGTGTGAAGTTACATTGGGCACACCTCCCGCACCTATAATTCCCAGGGGGCGCCGCCTGTAGAAAATGGGGTGTACACTGTAGTTAAAGGTGGAAGGTGTGCTCTCACCAATGAATTGCGTAGGTTGGGAGGTCTCTTGAAAACCACCTGGGGGGCTGTGGTAAGAACCTTGAGTCCTGGATCTGACTCCACTATGTGCCAATGGCTGTTGATGATGGATTGGATGGGTTTGCCCAGGGATGAGTACTGGATAATGCAGTTGACGTTAGGTTCCTTTTTCTGGGTCCTGGTCCGTTGAAGGCAATCTGTCTGAGAAACAAGTTCATAACGACTCCGTGCATCTTTTATCCATTTTGGTTTGTATTGTCTCTGTTCAAAACGCTTCTCCAGGTCGTCGGCTTGAGTTTGATAGTCTTCATCCTTGCTGCAGATACGCCATATGCGGCTAAACTGGGATATGGGAAGGGCTTGCTTCAGAGCTGTGGGGTGGAAAGATTGTCCATGTAAGATTGAGTTTATGTCAGTGCTTTTTCTATATTCATTTCAAATCCAATCCATCATCAACAGCCATTGGCACATAATGGAGTCAGATCCAGGACTCAAGGTTCTTACCACAGCCCCCCGGGTGGTTTTCAAGAGACCTCCCAACCTACGCAATTCCTTGGTGAGAGCACACCTTCCACCTTTAACTACACCCCATTTTCTACAGGCGGCGCCCCCTGGGCATTTTAGGTGCGGGAGGTGTGCCCAATGTAACTTCACACAGAAAACGAGCACTTTCAGCCACCCGCGCACAGGGAAGTCCTTCAACATCAAAGGGATTATCACCTGTAACACCTCGAATGTCATATACATGCTCAAATGCCCGTGTGGCCTGGCATATATCGGCAAAACGACACGGCCGTTAAAGACCAGAATTTCTGACCAGTGTTCCAATATCAGAAACCATGACCCTAAAAGCCCGGTGGGTGTTCATTTTACTCAGTGCGCTACTGTGGTATTGAAGTGGTTAAAACACCCACTAGGGGGGGGGGCGATACTAACTCTTTACTTCTAAAAAAGAAGCCTTTTGGATTTACACACTGGACACTCTAGAGGAATGAATGAAGACTTTGACTTGCGTCCCTTTCTTTAAACTGATCTTGGCCTGGTTTGGACTGTTGTGCTGTAACTTCTCTCTGATTTCCAATCTGTCAGTTTTTCCTGATTGTATCTTTGATGTTGTTCATGTTGTGTATATACAGTATTGCATATATTGATGTGGCTGCCTCTCATACTTATGTATTTAGTATTCACTACTCCTTAATGGGATCTAGTGGCACAATAGGTTATATGAGTGTATTGAAATACTGTTGTGCTTTGTGTTATTTATTGCACGTTGGCACTTTGCTGTATACTGGCATTTTTTGCACACTAGCACTTTAAGCACTTTGCACTCGTCACTTTAATCACCTGCATCATGTGATGTCAGGTGTTTAATTAGTATATAAGTATGGGCTGCTAGATACCTGTCTTATGTCTGAGGAAGGGCAGTGTGTCCCGAAGCGTCACATGTGGTGAATAAAAAGAAATAATATTGAAGCTTTAGTGTGTGGACTTTTTTGTCCTTTTGACTGTTGCTTTTTTGAGTCCAGCACCTACTTTTAAATATTCAGATGTGCGCACCCGCTTCTACACTAGTAGATCTGACATCCGACAATCAAAACATATTGCTACTTGCTCTACATCAGAAATGTGCAATGGGAGATATACTAAATCTTATTGTAACGTAGACAAATGTATCCAACACCATACAATGTAGTCGATGGCAGTAAATAAGGATCAAGGGTAAAGTAAGGAATGTGATTAATTAATAGATTGAAATTGCCGTGTAAATTTGACAGCCTTACTGTATTTGAAAGCCATGAGTAGGGATCAATGATGGACGATTGTTGGTGGAAAGCCGTGAATGCCGGTTTGCCAGTCCCTAGTCCCTTCATGTGGTTGACTTGCTTCCCTTGTCTCATTTTGGATTTCTTAGTTTTGAACTTTTTGGATGGTGGAAGGCTTAGTTCCGTGTGTGGGCTTATCTATTTAGATTGTTGATTTCAGTCTGGGCAACTGTTAACGTATTCATTTTGCTGTGAGCTCATTGCCAGGCTAGGAGTTCTTTAAATACACACTGCTAAAGACTGCTATTTATAAAAGGCACACATCATCCTAATGAACCCAAAATTCTCTCACTCACCATGCATGAATGTGGGACCCGAGGGCAAAGTTGACATAGTCCTCATCCATTACGGATCGAAAGCCATTAGATATCAAAGGGAAATAGTGAAGACAGTGCAAAAAACGAACCACTCTCTTTGGCTGTCGTTCACTTCAACCTCACACCCAGTCCAGTAAATTGAAGAGCAGGTATCAGAGTAATTGGATGTGTTTTAATTTCTTTGCCGCTGAGCTGGAGAAGCTTGGATGATGCTTTTTGTGGGGACAAGGAAGGATTCGCTGCATCTGCTGACAGCCCACTTTGCTTTGCTTTGCCTTGCTGTCTACGGCTCTTATTAATGTTAATCTGATCTATCCTGCTGCAGATGGAGCCATTATATTTATTGATTCTCAGGTCTGACACACACAACCCCTCTCTCTCTCTCTCTCTCTCTCTCTCTCTCTCTCTCTCTCTCTCTCGCACACACTCACACACTGATGAGTGAAGTATTGTGATGTTTCCCAATTTCCCGTCACTTTCATTATTGAATGTATGAAATTTGATATTCACAGGAAGACCTGTCAGTGTTGTTTCAGTGACTAAGGTTTGGATGAACCATCACAAGCAGCCAACAGTGGGGCAGCCGTGGCCTACTGATTAGGGTTTCGGGCTTGTGACCGGAGGGTTGCCGGTTCGATCCTCGACCAGTCCACGGCTGAAGTGCCCTTGAGCAAGGCACCTAACCCCTCACTGCTCCCCGAGCGCCGCTGGTTGGGCAGGCAGCTCACTGCTCCGGGTTAATGTGTGATTCACCTCACTGTGTGTTCACTGTGTGCTGTGTGTTCACTAATTCGGTTAAATTGGGTTAAATGCAGAGCAACGAAAATGGGATCATAAAAGTATATATTCTATTCTATTCTATTAACAGCATTAAAACAGTCAGCGTATCTGAACTAACCTTTCCCATCACTATTTTTTTCTTAACTTAACTGCCAGATGCTATTGTTGTAATCGTGTTGCAATCATTAGGCATTTAGTTTAAATCCTCTCATCCACCATTCTCTTTAGGTTATAGGATTACTGTATTCAGTGGAAAGATATGATCAAAAACACCCATCTTCCTCTTCTCTGTATCTGTTCATATGTCTCTTTCTCTGGATGTCTGCCTCTGTCTGTCTGTCTTCCCTTTCACAGTGGTGCAGGTTGGGGGGAGCTCAGCTGTGCGGGTCTACGCTGAGTGATCATACTGTAGCACACTTATGGTCGGTAAACACCCCACAGCACTGACCCACTGCAGCCCCTGTCATCATTTTGATATCCCACAATTCCCCTTTGCTGTGCAGTCAACCTTCCTCTCACCTTCTGTGTCATCTGCCTGTCTCTCTTTCTCTGTCTCTGTGTTTTTCCCTGTCTCCCTGTCTATCACTTCATGTGTGTTGGTCTCCTCCCCTTTCAGTCTGTCAGTCTCTATTTTTTATTTATTCACTCTGTTTACGCTACATTTGTGTGTTGGTTGACTGTGTGTGTGTGTGTGTGTGTGTGTGTTCTGTGGCTAAGTGAGCATCTGACTGAACAGGCAGCAGATGTCTGGTATGCCCAGTGTGTACCCCCACCCAGCCAGGTGCCAGTAGCCTCCCCCAGACCCTGTTGCCGACGGGCTCCCACTGTTGCCGTGCCCTTGGCCGATGTGCTGCCTCTGAGGACAACAGCATTGTGTTGGCCTCTTGTCCAGTTCCCCCAGCTGAGGCGGAGAACCTGGGAGACCGCAACCTGACCTGGTCCTGCTGTCCTTCCTGATGCATCGCGGTGTTCTCCGGCTCTCCTCTGCTCATTAGGGTGCTAAGGTCTGCTCCAGCGCCAAGTGCCGCTGAAGGGGCCGCTCGTTTAAAGACTCGTTTTTATTGATCCCCTAAGCCCGCCAGTGATGGATCTGTTAAAGGGAGCCACACTAACTTTCGATCCCTTCGAGCAAGCACAGCTTGGTGCAATTAGGGCTTTCATTATCAGCCCGTATACGCTACAGTAGCCTTTTAATTGCATGTGTTATATTCAGATTAATTTGAATTCTTAAACGGAATCTTTGAGGGTGATTTATGTTCAGTTGAGGAGCAGGGAGAGGCTTGTTAAGCTGGAGGTGAGCCTCGTCTGACACAATTAAAGTTGTATTATAAAAGAGCCTGCTGTGGTTGCCTACTCGTGTTAATCCCGGGGATCAGATTGCTAAATGTGATTGGAGGATGATTGATATCGGCTGCGTGTGAACCGGAGCCTTGGAGGCTAAAAATAGACAGGGCAAGAGATGTGGTGCGCTTTACACTGCCCCTTTATGGCGCCCGCCAGGCTTTTTTAAAATGATCGCCGTCAGCACCGTTAGACCGTTTGGTGAATACGTCGTCAGCGAGGGGAATGGCGTTGTGCATCTGTGAGGGGGCGATGCTGGTTTTCGGGGGTGCGGTGCTGGTTGAGGGTGGTGGTGGTGGTGGTGGTGGTGCATTTGAATGCAGGTGTGAAATGGAGGATGTGAGTGGCTGAGATGGTGGGGGCAGATCCATGAGCCGGGGCAGACGGGGAGGATAAGGGAAGGGGGCGATCAGTCATCAGGGTATCGCCGGCTGCTGCTGCTTTGCTTTCGCAGCGAGCCGCACCTGCTCAGGCGAGCGGAGAGAGGGAGTCTGGTGGAATCGTGACGCTCATCTCAATGGGCTGCGGCAGAGTCAGGCCCACAGATCAGAGGCCCCGGTGTTTACCACACAGAGGAGGGGGGAGAGGAGAGAGAGAGAGAGAGAAGTGGAGTGGTGGAGAGGGAGTAGTAGGTAGAGAGATAGATTGGGAGCAAGACAGGTAGAGAGAGGCTAGGAGGGATAGGTTGAGAGCGAAGAACAATATAGAGAGAGCATAGATAAAGGGACACATTTGAGAAAAACGCTTTAGACAGTCTAGAATCAGATGGCCACCAATCAATGGAATTATGTTGATAAAATGATTTTACAGTGAGATAGACCTTATTTGTTTATTTATTTATTTATTTGTTTATTCACTGGAAGGAGAATGAGGCAGTGCAAGAGAGAAGAAAATGGAAAGAAAGAGAGATAGAGAGAGATGGGGTGAGAGAGGGAAATGGATAGAGGGAGACACTTAGAAAACAGAAGAGAGAGAGGGAAAGAGAGAGAGAGAGAGAGATGGGGTGAGAGAGTGAAATAGAGGGAGAGCAAGACGCTTAGAAAACAGAAGAGAGAGAGGGAAAGAGAGAGAGAGAGAGAATACACAGTGGACCTTCAAAGTGCTGCCTTCTACCCTCAGTCTCTCCACAGCATTGAATGCACCTGCATGTGTGGGAGCCTTCGCCGCAGGCTCGGTTCCTGTACAGGAGTGAGAGAGAGAAAGAGAGGCATGGGAAGGAATGATGGAAGGAGAGAAAAGGAACATTTGTGCAATATTTCAGTAAAATAAATATGAAGAACTTGAAGTTGTCCATGCAGAAGACAGAAAGAAAGAAAGATAAACCAGAAGAAGGAAAAGAAAGGACAAAGGAAAGAGGTTTTATATAGGGTGGTGAGAGGGAAGTCTATTACAGTTCCCAAATGGTTTGTGAGTGTACCTGTAGTCATCCCAGCATTGCTCATATCTTTTACAGCACAGCGCAATATATAAATGTGTATATACTGTATCAAGGTCTAGTTGAGTAAATGCTACACTGATCTATGGGATAGGATAGGAATGTTATATTTCCTGATTATTATTATCTTATCCTTCCTCACCTTCTTCCTTTGCGGTGGCAATCTGACTGAAGAATGTGGTGCATACAGTGTTGCAGTAGGCCTATGCTTGACAAGAGCTGGTAAAGTGGTGTGCGCAATCTTGTCTGTGATCTTAAAAATGCTCTCAGCTAATTATCCATTATCAGCACAAAAATGTAAATCCACTTGCTATGCTAATTTTGTCACTTATCATTACCTATCGAAATGCCTTTAACACACAGTTGTTTGGTTTGTTCATCGCAGCATCTGTTGAGCATACTCTTGCATACTAATGCGCAAATATCCATCAGTAGTAACATAACAACACCTGCTGAGTGATCAAATGGATTGTCCTTCCCCCTGGGTAGGAGATGATCGTTCATAGTCGGCGTGGTGCTCTGAGGGTGGTTTGCTGTGTCTTATCACCTTTGTTGTGTCGGTTCCACTTCACTCAACACTGACACTGCAGAAATTGACCTCAGAATTTCGCCGGTGTGTGTGTAACAAGGTGCACATTTAAGGTTTACAACAAGACTTACGAACACACACACACACACACACACACACTCACTCACTCACACACACATATCCAATTCCATTCCCTCATCGGGCAGTTTAATTATGTATCTCGTTGATGAGAAATGGTCCAGAAAATATTTTTGCCATTGTCTATTAAATTGTGTTCAAGGAACTCCACTGTAGGTACAGTGCTGTGCATAAGTTAGGAACCCATGCTAAAGTTGACTAAAAAGAGGGGGGAGAGTCATCTTTTGACAATTGATCTTAATGCCTTAATGTAAAAAAAAATGAGGACAAATAAACCTCTAAGGACCCCAATTTTCTCTGTGAATGAGTCATGCATCCTAAATAGATACATGTTATTCCTTAAAATACAGGGGGCATAAGTAAGGAACTACCGATGTTAAATTCCCTTAGAGGCAGGCAGATTTTTATTTTTAAAGGCCAGTTTCATGGATCCAGGATGCTGTCCTGATAAAGTTCCTTTGGCTTTTGGAATTAGAATAATTGAAATAGCTCCATATCATCGCATACTGTACCCTTCACCATCCCTAGAGATTAGCACGGGGTGCTTTTCATAAGATCAACTCACAATGCAAATCAAACCAGCTATTAGGCTAACTAAAATAAAACCATGCCAATCTCTTGGTATGGTGAAGGGTGGGGCTATTTTAATTCCATTTACGATACATGATTATTCACTAAGAAATTGGTCTCCTAAAAGGACACCATTTCCTCATTTTCTTAAAATTAAGTCATTAAGATCAATTTCCAAACAATGATTTTTTAATCCTCTTTTTTAGTCAACTTTAGCATGGATTCTAACTGATACCATCGCTGCAGCATAACATGGTGGTCTTGTCATTCCAGTCACTCCCCACTCTCTCACACAGAAAGGGAAGAAAAGAGCAGAGCAGAGCCACGTGTGCGAGTTATTCATGCCCTTCTCTTCTCCCCCCCCCCCCCCCTCAGATGTATGGGAGATACACCCAGGAGCTGGGCGCCTATGCTAAAGAGGAGGCGGCGCGCCTGCGGGAGGACTCTGGCCTGCGCCGCTCGGCCAGCGTGCGTGGACAGACCCCGGAGCCGCTCGAGGACGAGAAGGACGCGTGCACCAAGTGCCATGGTGAGCAATGTAGAAGGCCGAGCCTCAAGAACGCAGGCAGGCGGGGGAAAGATAAAGAGCAACGGATAGAGGGAAAGAGAAAGGAAAAAGGGGGCATTCAAAATCACCAAATGTGAGGTGTGAGATGCTATCGATCTATAAATTGCAGAACGTCTGTCTGTCTGTTAGTCAGGTGTCTTGCTACAGGCTCAAGTCAGTGCAGTGCCATGTTTGACGTTGTTTGGATAA
Organism: Sardina pilchardus; assembly: GCF_963854185.1. NCBI lineage: Eukaryota > Metazoa > Chordata > Actinopteri > Clupeiformes > Clupeidae > Sardina > Sardina pilchardus. The sequence goes on along the minus strand of NC_084995.1, from coordinate 28,832,378 downwards.
GTGATGCAAAAGATATTGACATATAAAGATTTTTGGATGATTATCATGTCGGACGTCAACAATAAAGATTTCCTGTATGCAGTTTGCTTGCATAAAATGATTAATGAACCAGCACATTTTGTGAAATGGTCAGATACTATTGATAAACGATGGAATGCGTTACATTTATCTCACATTCCCAGTGTGAAATTGTAGAATGTAAGAAGCATGCAGGAATGGATACAGCATACTTGTGCTATCATTGTCATCAGTGGGTTGAGTAGCTAAGGTTAGTTTGCAGTTAGTGGTAGTTTGTAGCTGAGCTTAAGCTCACGTTGTAATTGGGCTTGTTTGTAATATATCAAACAAAGGGCTTCTGCATGTGCCGCGCTCTTGACTCGAACAGAGGTCTGTGGCTCCCCCTGAATATTAGATCCGCCCCCTCCATTTCTGCCTTCAAATCCAGGCTGAAAGCCCACCTTTACGCCCTGGCCTTCCTCCTTGTTCCCTAACCCTGTACTGCTCATTCTCTGTATTTCTGTGTTTTGTGACCTGATACGTTTTAGTTATCCACTGTACAACACTTTGGTCAGTTTATGCTGTGTTTAAATGTGCTTTTTAAATTAATTTGACTTACTTACTTACTAATATTGTTTGAAAAATTGTGACACAAAAAATGTGCCACATGATAAAAATCTTTTTGTAAAGACAGAGAAAGAGGCTGTGAGCAGGGAGCGTTGTCTCTGTCGAAAGTGAAAACATCATTGCTACATAAAATGGCTTGTCAAAATGTCCCCTCTATCTTGTTTTGTAAAGGTGCTTGGTTCATCTCACATCCTTTTCTTACCTGTTGCATTTGTGAAGTGTTTCTGCTCCCCTCTCAGTTAGGCCAGTTTCCAGCATCACAGAAATGGCGGGAAACAGTCAGAACTACTTCTGGCATGAGGCAGGCTCTATTTAGCCTGACAGAGCAGGGTGTGGTTAGCATGGGTGTTGTGAAAGGGTAAGGCGTCACACATTCTGGCTCCATATCTGTATAATTTATTAATCAATCAATGACATGTCACATTGTGGCTTTCATCATATCATAATAAAATATCAAAAATCAAAAAAAGCTGGGCTAGCATGTAGTAGCCTGAAAAGAGGCATTGCAACAATGTTTACAGAGATACACTGTAAGGTTGGCTGCAAGGATTATGCAGACTGACTGATTGACTGACACACACACACACACACACACACACACACACACACACACACACACACACACACACACACACACTCACATACACACAGTTGCCACATCCAAAAGAGTTTTTGAGGGGTTATTTATTGAATCAGTGAGGAACTGTTTAGGCCATGGGTCTTCAACCGGGGGTCCGCGACCCCTAGGGGGTCCGCGGAGGTACTGCAGGGGGTCCGCGAAAATATTTCGTCTGAAGCATTTTTTTCTCTTCCAAAAAATAACATTTGTCAAAGTTAACATAATATTCAATGAAAATCGCTTCATATTCGTTTTTAAATAACACATTGTAGGCTACCCATGAATCATGCATGTGATAATGTGATCCCTGTAACATTGTGTTACCCAATGGAACACTTTCCCCCCCGTGCCTATTAGTTAAATAGCTTCGTTTTCAGCGGCATGACCATTAACAAACTCGTTCTTTTCATTCTGGGAGATAAATTACGTTTCGACTGTTTGATTCGTTTGCTTAATGTCGGGACTGATGGACCCTGAACTTTGCGGGGTAGCCTATTTGTTCTGTGTGATGTTTTGCTTTGTTTTTTTGGTTTTTTTAAATGAGAGTCTGAGGTCTTTGCACGGCAAGGCGTTCTGCGTGAATTCATTAATCCAACGTTCTCCGCGATGTCATACCACCAAAATGGAACGATAACGATAATCTTGTGTGTTTGTGTTTCCTTGTGTAAGACAAGTTATATTTACACAAGATGCAGAGGCTCTCTGTCTGTATCAGGTTGAGCAAATTACGCTTTGCCTGAATTTAGCTGAATTTATACCACCAGAGAGGGTTAAAGCGGAGCTTCTCACACTTGAATATTAATTCGCCAATGTGAATGTAACGGTAAACACAGCAACGTTGTATCTAAGACAGCGGCAATATAAACGAAAATGATAGTAGCAGTGGTATAAACGGGATAATCAACTCCGCGCCGTGCGTTTATAGGAAAATAATGCACTGCAATAATGCCTGCGGTGTCGGGACCTTATTAACACTTAAAACGTGCATTATTTTCCTAAACGCACGGTGCGTCGTTGATTATCCCTTACATATCCACCTTAGTTGACCCTTGCGACATTCATTCTATTATAGGGCGAGTTTATGCAACACTATGTAAAGAATTATCAGAAACGAGTTGTATAAAGCAGTTACCCCCCTGTTAATAATAACTTATGTTTAGAATGTGTGCGTTCGTGTGTGTGTGCGTGCGCGTAGGCCTACGTGCATGCATGTAGGCACTAATGACTGACGGTTCAAATGATAAGCATGATTTGAGGTGTGCCAGGTGTGGGGGTCCGTGCTCAGTCTCTCTCACAGCCAAGGGGTCCTTGGGCTGAAAAAGGTTGAAGACCCCTGGTTTAGGCTCTTCCATCAGGCCTACTGTATATGGCATTCACACATCATTTGACTCTTCCGTCTCTCGGTTTAGGTCTATATGGCATTCACAAATGATTTGACTCTAGATAAATTTCCTCCTCATCTATAAGAGGATTCATGGATTCTATAATGTTTAGTCTACTGTGTCCTGTATCTTTTGTGAAAGAAGGTAGATTCTCAGCTAAGGTCTAATCTAGTGAAATGATCCACATACTGTAAGGTGATAAGAGCCCACTACGGGTTGGCCTGGAGGTTGTTTAAGGTTTTGTGGATCTCTGGCAGCCCATAAAAGGTCAAAATAATTGGGTGCTGGGCTGGCATAGGCCCATCCAATGGTTGCACAGGTGCTTGAGTTAACTGCATTATAGTAGGCTACACAAGAACGATGTGTTTGCTGTACTGCTGAAAGGATTCGATCAGAATTTAATTAAAGGAGAAATCCGGCGAGGTTTCACATACAGTAGATCTCCATTTCTCAAGGTCACCGAGTAGCCTGCCGTCAGTAGGTAAAAAAAAAGAAGTGATTTTGCCCTAGCTGGAGTTGCTACTGCGGGGTAGCTACAGCGCTACTGTACACTGGGGGGACATGTTTGTGAGCTCTCATTTACAGTACATGCCGCTAGAGTGTAGCGCTGTAGTTGCCTGGCTGTGTTGTTAATGGTTGGCTATAACAACTCAACTATAACAATTTTTTTCATTTTTTTTACGTTTGCAGGTGTTGATGTTTCTGATTATCAGTATAAGTTTTGGTTCTGTCTTCCCATCTCGTCGCTGATTGGCCTGACATGTTTCTTGTCTGAGGGAAACGTTAGTGAATTATGGTATCCCAGACTTGGCATGATCCACCGGAACCCTGCACATCTATCTCTCCTGCTTCCTGTCCACATCTCCTGGGTCCAATCACAAACTAGTGCGCACCCGGATCCGGTTGGTCTGATTGGTTGAGGGACTATCCAAAACTGTATAGAGTCATTTGAACTATGCCCATTGATTACGCCTCTTGTGCAGTAGAAATAAAGTGCAGACTCCCCAGATTAATGTTCAATTTTAAAAGATTGTGCTTAGTATGGTGATAGCCAGACTAGTCCCAGACTAGAATCTCACTGAAAGAAGATGCCCAGGTAGTGGTTAACTGTGATTGTACCAGATACTGTAACGTAGCCTGTTTATGACCTAGGGCGCCGAGTGTCAGGTGCTTGAATGACATGGCTCACTGGTGTCAAGACACACTAAGAGGCAATAGTCTAGTATCAGTCCTCTCATTTCCCTTCAGTCCCAGCAGCTGGGCTGAGTAGAAGCACACAGGGACTGTTCATCTTATATCTGGTGGTGCGTGCGTGCGTGCGTGCGTGCTTCTTTGCGTCTTTGCGTCTTTGTGTCTGTGTGTATCTGTGTCTGTGTTAGTAAACGCATTCTCTCCCAAGACGAACATGTACAGTACATGTGCAGCCGGAAGGATGAAAGGGGCATCTGGAATCCCTCTCTGGGCTGTGCTTTCGACTACACCCTGGGCCTCTGCACAGCTTCACGTCCATTGACACGCACACACATGCACACTGAATACCCGAGCTGCTAGTGATTGCCCTCTGTTGTTGTAGTTGAGTTACTGCTGTTATTGTTGGCTGACCACAAAGGAAGGCTGTGTGGGCTGGGGCTGTTTGCTCTATATCTATTATGACAGGATCTTGGATGTCAATCAAAGGGAAAGATAACCGTGTTAAAATTTGCATTTTATACTGTGGGAGATTCATGTCAGATAATCACAGGGGTTTTCACCTTTCGTGTTCTTTCATGTTCAGAGACACTCATCTCGCCCTCTCTGTGCAGTTCTCCTAATACTCCAGTAGGGTGCATAATCAGCCTAAAGTTTTTTAACTAGAGAGGTTTATGTAATGACATTGAAGGTAAATGAAATTTATGTTTCAAATGTATGTTTATGTGTGTATGTGTTTGTGGGAGAAAGGCCATGTCTGTCATGGTGTGCTATATTTTGTGTGGAGGAAGGAGGATGTGAGCAGGTTGTTCTGTCAGGGGTGTTGTCTGTGTCATTGTGAATGGGTGGATTGCCGCTTTGGAGTGTGAGTTATTGTTTTTCTCTCCCGCTTTCTCTTTCTGTTCTGTGTGTGTGTGTGTGTGTGTGTGCATGCATGAGTGTTTGTGTGCGTGCGTGCGTGTGTGCATATGCATGTGCATGTGTACGTGTTTCCTCACAATTAAAACACAAACCTGTGAGTCAGTTGTGCTGCCCCTGTGTGGCCACCTCTGCCTGTCTAGGAGCAGAGAGGTGAGCGCCTACAGTACGCTTCTCGGCAGGCTGGCTTGTGGGCGCAGTTCAGAGGAGTCCCATTAAACCCTCCTAAGGGTCCCGCTGTCCTCCTCACCACTGTGACAGTGTCTGCAAATCCTGTCAGCTCGCTACCCACCTGCAGGGGAGAAATAGTCAAGTTCTGCATCACCCAACATTTCCCATCCTCCCATCCTTTTTCTTTTTCATGTTTATCTCTCTTGTCTGCCTCTTCTTCCTCCTCCTTTTCTGCTCTCCCTTCCACCCACAAAATATTTCTTCCTCCTCGTCTTCCCCTTGACATTCCCTCTGTCTCACTGTTCATTGCCTCTTGACAAACACCACTGTTTTTTTTGCCTACCTTCCATTTACCTTGAGGCAATTATTTATGAAAAACCTGTAAGGACAGCAAACATACTCAAGCGCAGCCCCCCTCGTCCAGGCCAGAGAGGCTTGTGACGGGCTATATAAACAACTATCGATGCTATTGATTTCCCCCGGCTAACTTTGTAACAATCAGACTTATATATAAATATGACTATTACTTAAAATTGGGTATTTCTTTGATCTGGCTGTATATTGATATGTCCCGGTCAGAATAATAAGAGAAAGCAAGGCAAGCAGAAAACGTCAGTCGAGTTTCAACATATATTTTGCACACACTCATTCAAACACTTTTGTACAACTCATAGTCCAAAAAGTTCTTAATTGTTCTTAATTCCATACGCGACACGTCACCTCGGATCTGCACACTCCCAGCGCGCACGCCTGTTCAGCCGGTAGGCCGAATATGCGCATCCGTGACGCAACTTTAGATGCTCCCAAACGAAAAAGGTAATCCACAAATCCCCAGAGTGAAAGCAGATGAATCCAGACACCCGTCTTAATTATCCATCCGAAGAAATAGCAAACATAACTCACGACGAGCCTTTAGAAGGAAACAGAAAAAGATGACTCCGGGTCACGAACTGATCAGTCTCACCGGCGCAACGTAGACTAGCGACAGCAGTTGTTGTTCAGCTTCCAAATAGTCCTCGAGTCCGGTGAACGGTGGTCTTTAGCTACTTCCACCACTAGCTTTCTGTGCACATACAGACGCGAAATCGTCAGGTCTCCAATGGTCTCCCTGTACGTGATAAGCGCCCCGTTTCTCCCTCTCTTCCGCTATTTTAAAGTCTTTCAAATTTGGCGCATCAGCTGATTGGAACGTCAGCTGACAGCTTTGGCAATCAGCTGACTAGTTTGCCCAGCTGATCAATTCCACCACCCACATACCATAATGAAAACGTGCATACACATAAATAAGATACAATACAGGTCAACAGGGACATAAACAGGATGGAAACAAAAACGATAGGAAATGCACTTAGGCTACCAATATTTATTTTCACTGTATAACCGAACCTAGTGACTCCTATATGCTAAATTATGTGGCAGTGTCACATAGACCCCCCCTCCAGCCGGAGGCTACTAAATTAAGACACCATTAAATATATTCATTTTAACCACATTTCTCTGTCCGTGGGGTGCTCCATCCTACCCTGTAGTTAGTACCCTGATATTTCTTTAATTGCTGGTCCTTCCCACTTGTAGGCACTAGCTTAATGTAAACTGGTTTTGATATTGGAGATAGGAATGACCTGACACAGCCTAAGTTACCCTTGTGAAAGGACGTCTCTTTCCTGCGGGAAATTCAAAACTTAGCACGTCTGGCCTGGTGCACTCCCACCTACCATTAGACATCCTCCACCCATTTCTCTTTGCTCTCCACTGGTTTGAAGGCATGTGGCTCTGAGGATAGTCTGTAGATGAGCCTCTCCTGGTGACGTTTGAGGTATCTGCCCCCACCAAATACACCGGGATCTGGCCAGGTGTCCACCTGGGCCTTTTACCTCTCATGAAGTCCCCATCCCTCATCTTCACTGGAGTTTTGCCACCTGAGCTCTGAAGTAACCGGGACGGCACGATGTTGTTGGCCTTCTGGTTATGGCAGGTTCTGCAGGTCCTTGTGTATTCCGCAACATCGTGACGGATGTCTGGCCACCAGGCAACCTTTAAGACCCGCAACAGCGTCTTCAGCCGCCCAAGATGTCCACCGCACGGCTTGGTGTGAAAGTAACACAGGAATTTTTGGACCAATGACTGCGGGACAACCACCTGGGACCTCTCACCTCCGTCTCGAGCCGGGACTATTCGGAACAAGACCCCCTGTTGCACCTCAAAACTGATGTAGTTGTGAGTAGACGATGACTGCAGGCTGGACCCTCTCAGTTCACCCACTCTTGGATCCTCGTCTTGAGCCTGGGCCACTTCAGCCAAGGTGGTGGGCATGTCAGGCGGTTCTTTGGAGATCACAGCCTGGCCTGCCTTGACCCTGGTTGGAACTTCACCTTGGGGCATGTGTTTCTTCCCCTCTGTTTCCCCCAATTCCCTGGAGGTGATAGAGGGCAGATCTCTCTGGAGAGGTTGAAGATATTCAGGGCAGTCTGTATTAAAGATGGCCACAGGGTCTGATGGGCCATTGGAGCAGCAGGGAGGTGCACCAGCTAGACTCAGGTTAACTAAAGCTGTTGGGCTTATCTCAGGGGTGACAGATGTTATTTTTTGTGCTATGGGAGAGCTCAGAGTTAGCTTGTGAACTTGCTTTTGCCATTGCTCATCTCTTCTTAGGAGACAGTTAAATATCTCCCTGTTTAGTTCTTCTATGTTTGCCATTAAATCTTTTTCTAGCTTGACTAACCTCATATCGACATACTCCCTGAAGAACACTTCTCTATTCACAGAACTCACCACAGAGTCTCTAAAATCAGTCTCTATGTTGAGCACTTGTTCTTTCATAGCAGCCACACCTTCTATTAACTCATTATAGTCTGTTTGTGTAGCCTGGTTTACATTCTCCCCTTGGTTCCTTAAAGACTTAGACTGACCCCCACCATCATCATCATCATAATTATCATCATCACCAGCACCAACAACATAGCCTTCATTAGCGTTATTGTCATCATTGTCATCATAACTGTATAATGTATACAATAAAGATGTTGTCATTGACTGTTGCTTTGCCATACTCTTAGTAGTTATTTTTTTCACAGTGACAAAATCAATACAGATCAATCCCGTACTGGCCACCATCTGTAACAATCAGACTTATATATAAATATGACTATTACTTAAAATTGGGTATTTCTTTGATCTGGCTGTATATTGATATGTCCCGGTCAGAATAATAAGAGAAAGCAAGGCAAGCAGAAAACGTCAGTCGAGTTTCAACATATATTTTGCACACACTCATTCAAACACTTTTGTACAACTCATAGTCCAAAAAGTTCTTAATTGTTCTTAATTCCATACGCGACACGTCACCTCGGATCTGCACACTCCCAGCGCGCACGCCTGTTCAGCCGGTAGGCCGAATATGCGCATCCGTGACGCAACTTTAGATGCTCCCAAACGAAAAAGGTAATCCACAAATCCCCAGAGTGAAAGCAGATGAATCCAGACACCCGTCTTAATTATCCATCCGAAGAAATAGCAAACATAACTCACGACGAGCCTTTAGAAGGAAACAGAAAAAGATGACTCCGGGTCACGAACTGATCAGTCTCACCGGCGCAACGTAGACTAGCGACAGCAGTTGTTGTTCAGCTTCCAAATAGTCCTCGAGTCCGGTGAACGGTGGTCTTTAGCTACTTCCACCACTAGCTTTCTGTGCACATACAGACGCGAAATCGTCAGGTCTCCAATGGTCTCCCTGTACGTGATAAGCGCCCCGTTTCTCCCTCTCTTCCGCTATTTTAAAGTCTTTCAAATTTGGCGCATCAGCTGATTGGAACGTCAGCTGACAGCTTTGGCAATCAGCTGACTAGTTTGCCCAGCTGATCAATTCCACCACCCACATACCATAATGAAAACGTGCATACACATAAATAAGATACAATACAGGTCAACAGGGACATAAACAGGATGGAAACAAAAACGATAGGAAATGCACTTAGGCTACCAATATTTATTTTCACTGTATAACCGAACCTAGTGACTCCTATATGCTAAATTATGTGGCAGTGTCACAACTTAATAACGCAACTCCTCGGTGCCCTCCTCTGCTTGCATTACTAGCGATTAATAACGTGGTCCGAGGCCTGTTCGGCTCGGTTCAGCTCAGCTGGTGTGCACCATGCAGCCACTCTCTGACTCCGGCTGTGACGAGTGCCAGTAGGCTTGGCATGAGGAGCCTGACAGTAGCTGTCATGTCAAGACAAAGTGCCTCCTCGCACCTCCCACACAAATCCTCCTCTTCTCCTCACATGGACAGCTAGGCCTGCTTATAAATAGATTGCCATTCTGTGTGTGTGTGTGTGTGTGTGTGTGTGTCTGTGGGCTTGTTAGTTGTAAGTTGCTACATTATGCATGCAGCCTCACATTGGGGTGTCAGGCTCTGAAGCTCACAGCACCCACCTCCTCCACCTCTCCTCCTCCTCCTCCTCCTCCTCCTCCTCCTCCTATGTCTAGCTTTACTCTGAGGAGGGTAACACCTTCACACCTAAGATGACACCTGTAGGGTATATTTAATTCTCTGTGTGTAGAGCAATGGAGTGTGTGTGTGTGTGTGTGTGTGTGTGTGTGTGTGTGTATGCGTGTGAGCTTGAAGTGGATGTGGTTCTCCATCCTCTAACTTAAAAGAGATAGAAGAGGTGTGACATCCGAGCTGACACCATGCAGTGTGTGCTTATCGGCGTCATTAAAAAATCCCCCCCGTGAGACTGCGTGGCGAAGCGGCCGCTGACAGGATCCCTCGCTTGGGTTACACGGCGCAGCGCCGTGTTCTTCTCTTAAGCGCTGTGCTGCTACTGGGGAGGGACGTCCATCCGCGTCACAACGTTTCCCCTCTCAGCACTGCTGTTGTCTCTCCACCAAGCAGATAAGTGCTCCTGCTGCTGCGAGAGTCACATCAGACACACACACTCACACAATCACACACACACACATTTGAAGAGTAGAGGGAAGATCTGTTCTATTTCCCTCTCAGTAGGGCTAGTGAAGCGCAAAATATGTTCCTCAAATATATCTCTATCCCAGCAGAATAAGAGTAAAAGCAGCGGGCATTGATGAGGGTATCACTTTCTCTCTCTCTCTCTCCCTCTCTCTCTGTCTGTCTGTGTGATGGTGCGGAGTGAGGACTCTGACACAGATAACAGCGTGTCAGATCTCGGTCCTCCTGTGTGGAGAGCGAGGGCCGGGGCTCCTGGAGCTGCCGCCTGTGAACAGGAGCAAGTGCCTCTCGGTTGCTGTGGCGGCCGCTTCAGTTTATTTTGGTCTGGAGACATCTGTCGTCTCCTGCTGTGGTCAGGCTGCCGTGCCCAGCAGCCGGAGGGCTTGTCAGGCAGAGGGCCACGCTGACACCCCCCCCCCCCCCCCAGCCCCCCAACCCCCCAGCCCCTTCCACGGAGGTCCACCTCTGCTCCATATTTCATTAGTCGCTCGTCTAGTGAAAGCTGTCATGCACATGCTCAGTAGATCATCATTCATTTGTTTCAAATTGGCTCGCACTCTAGAAAAAGCAAACAGTCCTCCGCGCTCCTGAAATCACTGTCTGGTGCGTCAACGGGAGAGGACAAACTGTAGTGAAGAAACAAGGTTCACCGGAGGAACTCAGATGTGAAGTTTTTAGATATTTATTTAAGGTGCCAACATTGTAGGACTAACGTTTCGACGTTTGCCACGTCTTCATCAGAGTCTAGAAGGGCTCGTTCTCTATTTGCTTTTTTGCCACTCTTAAAGAACTCTTGAATCCCATCATTCAACAGCAGTTGTTCTATCATTTCCTTCTCTCTGTGTTAAAAGTGTTTTGGTCTGGGAGGCCATGGTGTATAATTCGCCAAGCTCTCTTTGATGCGTTTCTCTCTTTCGTTGACCCCTCTCTACTTCCCCTCTATCTCTCTCACACAAGCACGCCAACAGACACACACCTTCTCTTGTCATTCTCTCGCCCTCTCTCTCTCTCTCTCTATCTCGCCCCTCTCTCTCTCTCTCTCTCTCTCTCTCTCTCTCTCTCCCTTGTCTTCATTTCCCTCGCTGCCGTTTCCCGTCACGCTGTTGGAGGAGCTGCAGGTGGCAGCGTGGGCCGCCTCATGCCATGCCGGCCACTGAAATCATCTGAACTGTGAAATGTGCGCGCTGGCTTCAGAGAGGGAAAGAGGGGGAGGGGGCGTGATGCGGGGGTTGGGGGATGGAGGGGGGGATGGGGGGGGCAGGGATGGAGAGGAGGGAGGGGGCTGTCTTTGACCTTGAGCTGTCCGTGTGTCTCTTGCAGACTGCGCCACGCGCTGCAGGAAGTTCCTGATCTCGCGGGTGGGGGAGGACTGGATCTTCCTCATCCTGCTCGGCCTGCTGATGGCGCTGGTGAGCTGGGCCATGGACTACACCATCGCCTTCTGCCAGCAAGGTGAGCTCAGGGGGACGGGGTGAGGGGGGGGGGGGGCTGAGCTAGGCTACCTGTCTCCCCGCTTGCTCACATGCTCTTCATCATCAGATGGAATTGGTTGAGGCACAATTCCCTGAAATTCGATTTCTCGAAATGCAAGAGCAATGTTGTAGTGGAGCTTAAAAGAAACACAACCACACTCAATCATAATATCACTAACATCTACACACACACATCACACACACACACACACACGCACACAATCTTTTGCTCTTCACCTCTCTTAGCCTGATCGAAAATCAATGAAAAGTTCATCTCACAAGTGCGTCAAGATCCCCCCCTCCCCCCCACAACAAAACAGCGATGACAAATAGTTGATGCACCAGCGACGTGCTCAACTCCTCTGGCCTGCTGTTCTCCCCTCGCCGTCCTCTTCCCTGGTGATGGCGGGTGGGGATCCCCAGCAGGCTGTGGTGTAACGATATGCAGTGCGGTTGTCCATTATGGCGGTCTGAGCTGTGCCGCTGGTGGTGGTGGTGGTGGTGGTGGTGGTGTCTCTGCTTTGTCTCCGCAGCCCAGAAGTGGATGTACGGGGGACTGGACAGCAACATGCTGCTGCAGTACCTGGCCTGGGTGACCTACCCCGTGGTCCTCATCACCTTCTCGGCAGGCTTCACGCAGATCCTGGCTCCGCAGGCAGTGGGTGAGATGGCTGCGCAGACAGTGGCTGACCGCCTCCGAGCCGCTCTCCCTCCCCGTGCTCTCCTTCTCTCTCTCTCTCTCTCTCTCTCTCTCTCTCTCTCTCTCTTTTGGACTCTGGAGTGTTGTCAGACTGTCTGTCTGTCTTTCCCTCTCTCTTCCTGTCTGTGTGTCTCTCTCGGCCTCTTGCTCTACAGCTTCTGTGTGTGACGCTACTTTTTTGTTCATAAGTTATGCACACGTGTACACACACACACACACACACACACACACAGGTACATACACACACAGGCACATGCACACACACACACACACACACACACTGGACTGGGTACATAGTACTCTCCTTGTTGTTCTCCCGCCACCCTAGGTTCAGGGATCCCCGAGATGAAGACTATCCTGAGAGGCGTAGTGCTGAAGGAATACTTGACCTTTAAAACCTTTGTGGCCAAAGTCATCGGGCTCACCTGTGCCCTGGGCAGTGGCATGCCCCTGGGGAAGGAGGTGAGAGATGTTCTTGCTCAATGGTCCTACCTCATCATGGAGCTGCTTTGAGAAGACCCTTGGTGGATAGCAGCTATATTATTTGACATGCAGAGGTTCTTTCAAATAACTAATCATAGACTTGAGACTCGAGTTCTTCGCGAATGTTTGCCAACATTTTGGAACACTTGCAGACAGTGTGAGGACACTAGGGAGCTGGATGATGGGTTACTGTTTAAAATGGAATGTTTGCTAAAAATCATTCCAATCAAACTGCTCAGACAAAACGTGTTCACTGCAAATGTTTGAATTTGAATACACCTCAATTTTAGAGGCTTTGAACTCAGTGATACGGAAGACGCACACAAGGTTGTAGATAGATTTTCTGTGTCCTGTGAAAGTGTGATGTTCTGAACAGAGTAAGTAAATATGTGTACCCTTCTTGTGGGCCCCCATCACCGCTCTGTGCACCTGACCTGGTAATATGCACTGTAAGAGAGAGAAGCTTACCTGCCCTGACCTGTTACAGTAATATGCACTGTAAGAGAGAGAAGCTTACCTGCAGCACTTCCACGTGGAAGTTCAATGCAGCAGAAGCTGAATGAAAACAATGGTGAAGGGGGGAGTGCCCATTATGAAGACATAATGAGTGCCCATTATGAAGACTTTGTGATGGCTCCTCTTGCAGGTAATTTCTTTCCCTTTTCTCTCCTCTTTTGTCCTCTCCTCCCTTTCGCAGGGGCCGTTTGTTCATGTGGCCAGCCTGTGTGCTGCTCTGCTGAGCAAGTTCATGGCCTTGTTTGGAGGGATCTATATGGTAAGAGACACTTTCATATGAAGGAGGCATTAAAGAGAAACCCCCACCATTACCCTCCCAACCAACAGCCCCCCCCCCCCCCATTCCCCTGGACCCCCAGGCCCACGCCCCTTGAAAACCCCTCAGTTTCTGGTGCCCTCTCTTTCTCCCTCTCCCTCTCTCCCTTTCTCTCTCTCCCTCTCTCCCCTTCTCCCTTTCTCTCTCTCTCCATGCTAACCTCATGTCCTTGACACCCACACAACTCTCACATGTGTCTCACCTGAACCATCCCAGCCTCGCCACTCTCTCCACCCCAGCGGAGCGCAGCACCAGGTGAAAAGATGAGGACGAGAAAAACACTGACCTCAAAGCGAAGTTGTCCGGTGAACGAGGAAACGAACAAACGAGCGAATTAGAGTCGCACGCACACAGTTCCTTTATTCAATGATTGGCCAATCAGGTTGGTTCTTGAACCAAGAAGTTGTACTAATGCGTGAAGTCACTGACGTAAAGAACAGCCTTTTTTCTTGAAAAGCCTCCGCCTTACACGCCGTGTATACTTCTCCGAGCCCATTTTAGCCCCGTGCTGCCTCCCACATTCAGGGCAGATTGGAGCCTTACGTGAATGCAGCCCAGAAATAGCGGAGACTGATGTCCATCAGATAACAGGGGCCTGTTCCAGAGATGTTGGAAAGGGTATTCTTGCCTGTGGCTGAAAGAGCATAAATTCATCTATTGCTTAAAGATGCGCTTGCCTTTCCATACAGAATTATACCACTGATTTGTGAATAGCCCTGGATGTGTTGTGGATACTGTCCATTCTCCTCTAGTTGTAAGCTTAGCATATTCATATTTGTGAGCAGAATGGCCTGTTTGCATGAGGTAAGCAGTTGTGTCTTGCTAGATAAGAACAGCTCTGGTCCCTGGCCGGCCATCGTTACAGCATGCTGAAGATGGAGACTAAGATTCTGACAAGTCTAAACCAAGTTTCCATTAATCTGTCAAATTCACAAAGGGTGTGAGTATGCAACTACAAAATAGTTACAAGTGAATTGTGTGGGATCGGCAAAGCTTTTCTGAGCCCTCACTCTCCTGTGCAGGCATGTCAACGGCACTTGATCGATTGTAGCCTCAAGCCTGTGTCACCAGTCACTGGTGTCATTGTTACATTGTGCTTCATTTTCATCGTTCATTTAAATCAGCAATATCACAACCGCACACTACAGGATGTGGTTCAACCCCTCTTGCTGAAGGGCATATTGTGTACCAGTATGTAAAAAGAATGCTCCAGCTTGTCCTACATGATAAAATCCTTCTGAATCTTTCACGTTCTGTTTGTCTGCAGACATTTTTAATTATGTAGCTTCAATAGCAGGAAGTTATTTATGAAGTGTGAGCCAATTATAAAGCCATCACACATCACACAAGGAAATGCAGAAACACCCACAGAGGATGGAGTTAGGAAAACAATCTAAGCACTGCACTTCATTTGAATATTATGTGTTCTGTTACCAGAGTTTGATGTTGAGTGCATAAAAAACT